>NW_018735444.1:0-38492 GCF_002204515.2 Aedes aegypti | reverse complement strand
GAGTGCGGACGATACAGCAAGCCGTTCGTTACAACCGGCAATAAATGAATATAAACCGATAAATGAAATTAACCGATGAAGCTTTGAAAAAAAAAACTGGGAGAATTTGTGTGAGAAATACGGGCACAGCCTCGTTCAAGATCTCATGAGCAGTGATAAGTGGAATGTACGAGCATTCAGCTTGGGGGAGGAAATTCAATAAAAAATACGCCAAAAGATAGCTAATACATAGTTATGTAATCCCTTAAAATTTGAGAAGTATTCGATTTAAAATGAATTTTTGGTGATCATGTTTGTGTGTCTCATTTTTTATGAGTCCAGTCTTTATAATAAAATAGTTCAATTTGCTTCCGGAGCCTTTGTCACCAGTCCGCCCTGCTGTTCAGAATCTTTTGTCGACTCGGTTCCACAACTCGACCATCGTCTACACTGACGAGTCAAGGTACGAAGACACGGCATGAGCCGTGCTTCACAATAATGAATACTCAAGAATGTTCAGGCTACCAAAAGAGTGCAGCGTTTTCTCTGCAGAGGCGTATGCAATGCAATTAAGATGGCGGTGTAAATCCCCAACCTTAGAAACGAGGTGGTGATCCTTACGGATTCGGCCAGTGGCCTGCAGGCTCTGGAGGCAGGATCTTCCAAACACCCGTGCATACAAGAGATCGAGCACATAGTGCGAAACAAAATCTTTTGGTTCTGTTGGATCCCGGGACATGCTGGCATAACCGGAAATAATAAAGCAGACCGCTTAACCAATGAAGCTCGACAGCAACCGGCTATCGACATTCCTGTGACAAAAGAAGCCATACGGCACCGATGGGTAGCCTGTGGTTCGAACCAAGAGAGAATAAGCTTAGGGAGAAGAAAAAGGACGATATCACAAGTTGTTCAGGTGTTGGAATTTGAATCATAGTAGGCGGAAGAATAAAGTAATCATAGACCAAGCGACAAACATAGTAGGCTAGATTTGAATTTGAATAAAATTTTCTCTCTTAGGTTTCTACCACTGCCAAGAGTAGTTCGTTTTACTGCCTACTCCAATAGGTTATTGGCCCAAGTTTTTTTTTTTCAAAAGAATTCTCGATGCAGAAAATGTCTCTCGGCGGAGCTGGCGACAACCAAGTTCGATTGGACAATGGATCATTAAAATATTCAAAACGGCCGCTATGGAAAGCATAGATAGCGCCACCGTAGTCTTGTGTGTTTGACAGAACAGCAATGCTGTCACAATATTAAATCCCATATACAGTGGCGCCTTTGTTTTGATGCGGTGAGCACTGACAAAAACTACCTTCAATGATCCATTCCGCTTTGACGAGTGTGAGGAACAGATTCTCTATCACTCGCAGCATAGCCAGTCAACTTGGACGTCTGGCATAGGACAATGGGTCACTTCAACGTACGTAACCGAAATACACACCGGAGCAAAACGGGTTGGCCGAGCGTGTCAATCGAACCGTTGTCGAGTGTGCAAGATGCATGCTCTACGAAGCGAAACTACCAAAGTCTTTTTGGGCGGAAGCGGTAGCAGCTTCAACTTACCTGATCAATCGGTTCCCCACCAAAGGTCACGATTTAACACCAGAGGAGTCATGGACCGGCCGAAAGTCCGATCTTTTCCATGTGCGAGTTTTTGGTGCGAAAACGATGGTCTACATTCTCAAGCAAAAGCGGGATGCGAAATTGACGGAGTGTATCCTGGTCGGTTTTGACGAGCTGACCAAAGCCTACCGGCTATATGCCCGGTGAAGAAGTACGTAATCAAATTGAACTTCGATGCCAGTCCGATAGAACCGATTCCGCAAGATGAATCCGATGAAGATTTTTATTCGCAAGCTGAACACAGCGACGACGAATACTCAGAAGGCGCTGAGGGTGACGTGACAATAGACCATTTCCGTGAAAAATTTGTATTGGCTTATATGCTTTCTGACAATTTACTGAACAAACTTTCCTAAGGAACCGATATGTTTTGGAGCCTTCAACTGTTAGAAAACAATGAAAAACTTGCGGCACGTTAGTTCACCCCTCGGTCCCCTACAATTTGTTTCACCTCGGAAAAATGCAGACCCCTTTTTCCCCTATGGTTTCGCCACCACGTTGTGGTGAATTTATGATCAGCTGGCATGACCAGATGATTATTGTTTATGTTTTCATTCATCATAATGGGCTCCGCTGGTTTCGCTCCCCCTTCCTTCATGGTTCCTGAAGTCTCCGTAATCACCGCGGAAACCACCTTCACCGCTTCGGCCGGCCATGACCGCACCCGGCGAACACTACACGGTTCTGGAACGCAAGGATTGTAGTCGACAGATGCCTGATCTCTCTGTTTTGTGCTGACGAGGATTGAAATTAGCCGGAAGATTCCCGACTAGAGGCAGCAACAGCCGCTCAAAATTTCCTTGTGCGGCTGTTGGTGCCTCAAGGTGGAAATCTTCCGGATCAACATCCAACAGATAGATTTAGGCATTTGCCAGCATGGATAGTAAAAATAGCCTCTAATAGAACTAGCGGTACCGTAACTGTTGGGTGGATGAGAGATTTGTTGTTCCAATCTTATTTAAAAACGTTTGTTTGAGTAATTTCAGGTTAGTTGGCGCTACTGTTTGGGGCGCCCTGACCGGGATCACGATCAGTTTGAGCGCGCACCAGATTTGACGTTTCCAAATGTAAACA
The DNA here is from genome assembly GCF_002204515.2 of Aedes aegypti. NCBI lineage: Eukaryota > Metazoa > Arthropoda > Insecta > Diptera > Culicidae > Aedes > Aedes aegypti. The sequence goes on along the minus strand of NW_018735444.1, from coordinate 35,813 downwards.
AGCATCCCAATGCAGGGGTGGCATCGAAAAACTGTTGCAAAATCACCACGCTGATACCCATAGGGTTGAACAAAGTGTGCCGCATCTCGAATTATTTTTCAAAATGTGGTGAGTTTCCATGTTTTCAAAAAATTGTAAGAAAATCAGGAGTACATAAAAACAAAATCTGAAAGCGTTAATATTCATCAAAAATGATTGTCTTTCGAAGAAAATTACAAAAACTGAGGGTTAGATCTGACGGAAATGGTCTATTACTCCCACCGCGACAATCTTCAAATCCACCGGAGTCACAGGTGTTGGTTGAGGCGCAGCGCTCGGGAGCGCGCAATTCCAGGCAAATACAATGATTTTGTATTTCCGAAAAAAAGACTTTCCGTCTTTCCCTTCTACAGAGCAGCCCGACCAAGCCGGTCAGAGCAATCGGCAACAAAGATTGAAGGCGAGTAAACGTCCGGCGAGCAAGTCGGGCGATCCCAAAACGCGAACGGAGGCGCAATCCGCCATGGACGAAGAATTTCGAGCGCTGATCAACAACGACACGTGTGAGTTGGTGCAGCTTCCGGCCGACAAGAAGGCCATCGGCTGCAAATGGCTCGATTCGGTGTGCAGCAAGCGAAACCGTCCAATGTACCACTCGATCCGAGCTACCTACAGCAGAATGAGAAGATGGATCAGCTGCCGAACAACCACAACTATATGAGCTTGATACGAGGTCTCCTGTATGTAGCTGTGCACACGCAACCAGATATATCCGTGCGCGTGTCGATTCTGGCGCAAAAAACCAGCTGCCCGAATTCGCAAGATTGAGCAGAAGCGAAGCGAATTCTTCGGTATTTGTATACCACCAATAATCGTATCGAACGGTGCAGCAAACATATCGATACAAAGCTCTCCGTACGAGACCTGCAAGTAAAAGTAGAGATTAGATTGCAGTTCTGTCCGACGAAATCAATGCTGGCCGACTTGATGACGAAACCACTCCAACGGGTTCGTCTGGAGAGATTGCGATTAGCTGTGGGATTACGTCCGAATCTGCGCGAGGAGGATTGTTGGAAGATGAAGTAATCATAGTAGGCGTTCAGACCGAACAACAAACATAGTAGGCTAGATTTTAATTTAAATAAAATTTTCTCTCTTCTGTTTCTACCACTGCCAAGAGTAGTTCGTTTTACTGCCTACTCCAAATACATGGCAATGCGGCCGACCAACGCTTAATAATAAAATTAAGAATCGTTCATACGCGGCTGACATCTAATTCTGCTTTGCAGAAAGTTTGGACAAGAAAGAAGGAAGATACGAAATCGATACGCTTAGCTTGAAAGAAGCCCTGTTGGAGTACTTACACGAAACAGGATTGTATAAGAAAATTGTGAGAATCAAAAATGAATTGTGTAAATGTGAAACAAATTAAACATTTCTTACCGACACGAATGTACCCATCTAGTGTAAAGTGTCGTTAATTAAACAAAACAACAAAATCAAGGACTATCATTATTTAAGCCAAGAGATTGGAGATTTCTACAGCAGATGACGCTAGTGTGGATGCAATTTTGGTTTTGCAAATATCTCAAGATCCTGCAAATTTGTTCAATAAGTGAAGGGCTTTTATTGTTCGAGTCAGTGGATTCACGCTCACGATCACTAGCGCCATATGGTGACAAAATATCGAATCTCATAGCACAAATAAAGATAGCCTTTGGGCTAATGAATAACTCAGCGAAGATGCCATGGAAAATTGGCATTCGCCTTGAATCTAGTTGGGCCAGGTGTCCACGAACGAAGCGCTGCGAACAAGGTAGTTTCGATCAACAGAATCTGAAAAGCGAGGTCTGGCACCGAGGATGAAAAAATGCGCCTTCGAACCGAATTATAACGCAAGAAAAAAGAAGTGATGCAGCGAAAATGACATCACCTGTCATTTTAACCCAAGACCGGTCGCATGTGTGTACTGAGTACACGCACCCTGAAGCTCGCTTTTCATACACAGCTCGAGCGAGGTGGCGCTAGTCATGGCTGAATGTGCGACCGCTCTTGAGTTAAACTGTGTATCTCTTATTGAAAACTCTATCTTTTTGAGCTGATTCTGAACAATATTTTTGTATCAGGATTTTCCCGAGCTGGTTGTTGACCCATCTGTCTGGTTGTTGATCGTCAAAAGCCGTTGCTGTCCTAGTTCTGTCGTCGGTTTACGTTTTGCTGGATTGAAACTTTGCTTTCTCTCGATTATTAGTAATAATAAGTCATTTTACATACACGAACGATGCATTTTTGTTTGCTTCTTCTTGATGTTACGATTATTCGAAAACATGAAATTGTTTTTTTGCTTCATTTATCTCGCATTCTCACTCATTCACTCGAATTTCTTTACTACTTCTACCGTTGCCGTATAACGCGGAAACCAAGGGCAAATCTAAACACAATCGTAATAACATTTGTTTTATTGGTTTGCCTTGTTTCCCAATTGAGAAAAAATGTCCTACATAACCTAGTGTAAAAAAAAAAACAGATCGCGAAAAAAAGATAAATAAATAGCGTTAAAAACTTCATCTCATATTAAAAAACACATCTGATTATCATACTGTCCCTCGAGAGTTTGAGGGATCCGAAAGGAAGGGGCGCTAAAGTTTGCTAAAAAATGTAAAAGAGAATAAATTAAAGGCACGGCCTAGTTTCTAAACCAAGGAAAAATCCGTACGATTGTTTGTGTGTGTGTGTTCATATATTCGGGTTGATTTACGCACGCGATCGCTTGGTCATTCATTCGTATGTGTGAACGATTGCTTTATCTCGCTTCGCTTCGTACGCCGAAGAAGCGAACTCAAAAACTCGATTACACACTACTGCTACCTCCACACAAACCGCGGTTCGTCGCTCTCCTGGTGTTTGTGTGTTTTATGCCTCATTCCTCTTTGCTATCAATTCGCTTCTCGTTTACACCGTCGACTTGTATTCTGTGGGTTTGCTCCTATGTTTTGTTTTGTAGTTTGTTAAATATAAAAGTCTTCGATTATTATTCTTACTGCTTTGTTTTGTGTTTATTTTAGTACTATTATTACTTTTATATCCTTGCCATTGTAGTGTTGTTCTTCTTCTTGAGTTTATTAATGAAATACTTAACTCTTAATTCAAATATCTATGTATTTGTTGCAATTAATTACCTTCCTTTTTTACTGTGTAGTAGTTTGGTATTTGTTTTTGCTTCTTTTTTCTGCTACTTGTGTTTTAATTTAGTTAATTCGTTTAACTAAACCTCTACGCCCCGGGTCGCACTCCATTCCTCTCCGTCACACACCCTTACAGACAGTCTCACGCACACACATCCGCTCCTCATTCTCCTCAGTGTGTTCCTTTCAGAAAGGCATACTGAACAGCTGACGTTTGTCGGGAAATACTTGCAGCCGTCTCTATAATCGGGGGCCGGTGTGATATGAGCTATGCGGCAGGCCCGGACTCGCTCGGTGTAAGGTGTACGGTGAGTTGGACCGCTGCGAGTATGACGACGAAGACCCGGCTGCTGCCGCCGAAGCAGCTGATACTCCCGGCTGACCCGACTGGGAGGATCCACCGAGGGAACTGGGTAGCCTTCCACCACCCATCATGCCACGTTCCGCTGCGCCTTCCCCGTGGCCGCCACCGACACCACTACTACTCAGTGAACCGGACGGAGGATGGCTCCGGGTCATGTAGTTGATGGAAATTGCTCGGCGAAGGTGTCGCTATTCGATGATGCTGAAACCAAAAAAATCAAAATACATTAAACATTTGAGCCTGCTTTTGCACTGCAGTGCCACCTACCGGAAGATTATGTAATCCTAGAGATCCTGCTGCTCCGATCATGTGACTTGGTCCATCGCCCAGATCTAGATGAAGACTCTCGGGCATGTCTCCAAGTTGCAACTGTCCCATAGATGCCGTCGCCATGGCCACGTCCGGCATTATATCCGAAAGATGTCCCTCCGAACAGGCTCCGGCCTCCCCGGAATGATCTCCGGCCGGTGCTGACAGCCTATAAGCAACTACATCCCCTCCGGGGATCAACGATGGCAGTTCTTGGCGTCGATGGGTACCTATAATACTTGAACTCGGTCCTAACATACCACCCGAGGGATGATGTAGTCGTCCTCCAACTCCACCTCCCATATCTCCTCCTCCTCCTCCAGCCCCATGCGCGATCACTTGTGGTGGTGGTTGAGGTTGTTGCCGGGGGAATGTCATGTTGCGCCCAAAGCAGGCAACGTTTTGTGGAATAATATCACTTGGCAGTGCCGGCGAAGGGGGCGGAGTTGTGTCATCGTCCAATGAATGATTGCTCGCATGGATATCGTCGCCCTGAGCTTTCGGTGTGGAGCCATCTGCGTCCAGGCAGTAGCAATTGGAGTTCTCCAACAACTCTGCCACCTCATCCGGAAAATTGAATTCCCGAACAACCCGCAACCTGATCTGACGATTGATTTCGTTCCGGCTTGACAGCGGAAGCGTCAACGCTCGTTGACAGCTAGGTGCTTGCCTAAGCTTTTGTTCCCTCTTTTGCATAGCTTCCATGGCGCTTGGATCTGGTGCTGGAATCGAAGCGGCCGCTGCCGCAACAACATCCACACCTGACGTGCCTCCGCCACCCATGTTCCCACTAGTGTTACTATTAAGTCGAGACACCATGTACAACGTGTCCGGAATGTCCGGCATGTGGCGCGATCGTCGCATGCGCAACATTTCGATCTGTTGCGACGCAATGTGATCCTCAAGCAGCACCTTAACCTCCTCATAGTACGGCATGAACAGCCGAGGTCGTACAAACAAACCATGGTTCTTTCCACCGCGAATCCACGCATTGATCCTCAGACTCTCACGATCGTCTCCGATCATGTGCGATGGTGGAGTGCTAACCAAACCCCGTCGGATTGCTTGGTTCAATATCTCGTTGCTCGGTGGCAGTACGTGGTCCATTCGAACATGCGGCAGTAACTCCGATAGAATTTCCCTCAACTCTACGTCGCTCAAATCACGCTTTTTGATTCCCTTCCGGGTAACCGAGTGTGCAGTGTGACTAAGCAAATTTGGCTCCCGATCTTCCATCCGTCGGATCAGCTCCTGCTCGCCCCACTTCAAAACAGCCTGCAGCACCTCCAGCTCTGATGCCTGAAGGAAGTTGTTTTGAAGTGCTTCTATCAGCTGAGATTTATCAAGCTGGAAGAGCACCGGAGATCCGACAATAGCCGAGAACTCTTCGCGCAAGTAGTGGCAAGCTTGGCGATAAACCCAGGCAGACCCGTGTGGTTGCCCACCCCATCGTAAAACCGTAGCTAGCGTATCCAAAGTTAGCCATTCAAGGATCAGATCTTCACAGCCTTGTGCCAGAATGTCCAGTTCGAGGAAGCGTCCGATTTGATACAGCTCCATGGCTTCTTCCAAAGGTGACGGCCTGGTTCTCCCTGTGTGGGTAAGAGCTTGCACCTCTCCGAGACTTCCTGCTCCGTTGCCGCATCCATTTCCGCGTAAGATCAACGATAGATCCACGGTGTCCAGGTAGATCGCGTGCAGTAGAACACGAGCGTAACGTTTCGGAATTACGGTTTCATCCAGCACGATGCGTGTCGGAACATGTAACGATCGGTCTGTGCCATGAAGTTGGTGTTCTTCGTTAATGTTACGGGTCCGTCGCTGGATCATATTCTTGAAGAATGGTGATCGTGCACTGAGGATCGCCTTATGGCAAGGTAGTTCTAGCTTCGGTCGAAAACCGTACTCCGAGCTGCCAGAATCGGGCCGATGGTAGTCGCCACCCTCGGAGGTGAACACTATGGCGGCATCTGCGTAGTCCCCGGTTTCGAGCAGGTAGCGCAGGTCATTTTCTAGCGGATTCGGTGTGCCGAAATCTTCTCCTAATCTACGTAGCAGACTTACATCTATGGTCGGATCGTGTGTACATAAATCTCCTGTATACAGATATCTTAGCAGCGACGAAAACATTGGAACGTCCACCGGCGAGGAGCGTAATTCCAAACAGATTCGGGCACCGTAGCCCGGGCAGCCGGCTAGCAGGTCCCGGAAGTACGGACAACGTGCGGATAGTAGTGCACGGTGAACCGGGAAGACGGTTCCCCGGAACACTAGATCACAGTCGGTGCAATGTTTGTAGTCGTACAAACTGGCGAGATCCTGTTTGAACGTGGTTGCCGGTGGCCGTGCCAGCTCAGCCTGAACCGAAAGGTCCTTCAGTGCTGCCAGCGATTCGTACTCTTCCAACAGTGCCGACAGTTCCATCGGACTCCAGCTGGACACGAATTCCCGCAGCACCCGGCCATGATCGCATGCTTTCGACGATCGTCTCCGTCGAATAAGTTTCTTCTTCAGTGTGGCAAACCCGGTGACCTTCTTCCGCCGCTCCCGTACGATAACGGGTGGTCCACCAACGGGTCCGTACGCTCCCAGCATCCCAGCACCTGAGCCACCAATGCCACCGGCTGTGAGAGGTGTCGTAGTCGTAGCACCAGCCGCAGTCGTGATAGCACCGGTCAGGCCCGGAATTCCGCCGGGACCTCCGGCACCGGGACAATCAGTTGATGCCGTCGCCCCCATCTCCGTAATGCATGTATCGCTTTTACTCTCGCACCAGTATTGCAGTCCACAGGGCACCAAGCATCCCCATAGACCGAGATTCATTTTCTAGCGGCAAATGCGGCTAGTAGCGGTTGATCTGCGGAAGAAACGGAAAAGGGAGCAGTATGTAAGAAATTATATGAAATTTTGTTGATACGATAATAAAATACGACTATGTTCAATATAGTTTTATTTGTCAAGAAAAAATATAAATTTATAGTTTCATTGCTTTCGCACGTTCTGTTCAGCAGGCTCACTGATTTTCCCTAAAGTGTATATCAAAGGATTGTCTATGAATTCGGTAGAGCAACGATATCTTCAATTCCCAAAGAAATTCTTCTAAGGTTGTTGAACAACTAACTCATCTCACGATTTCGAATCAAAGAAAATCCGTTGGTTTTGCACTGACACAACTGAAAAATTATCAGCATACTTTATGCATGTTAGCGCGTATAGTGATTCTTTTTCAAGTCAACATAAACTATCAAGACTGAGTTTTATCACTTTGGAATGCAAGCGGAAAAGTCATCCTTATGCCAAAACGAATGACGGGCTACTTAGCTTAAAAAGCCAATCCTTAAGGAGCATGTTCAATATGATTATCAATTTGAAAAGACGACATTTTTCTCAGATTCATGAAGAAATCCCCACTCATGGTCAATCTACTCTACACTAAGAAGAATAATCGTCATCAGTTTAGGGGGTGGCGCATTTCGCATAAGGATGTTTGGCATAATGAGAATAATATGCCTTCTTTACAGTATGAAACTGCTTTATGCGAAACATCCATTTCCATTATTCCAAACGTCCTTATGCGAAATGGGCCTACCGTTCCTTGATGCTTGTTCAATACATATGTATGCTACAGCATATATATTTTTTTTATCTATCTCGCAGAGTTCATATGCCTTATGCGTGAAGATAGTTTATGTGCACACTCTTAGAAGTTCCATATAAAAATAGACAAATTTTCACCAATGATCAGATCACTTACGGATTATTTTAGGTTTAGAGGATAAAACCCTTTCTAAAATCAAGAGAGAAATTCCTTCCAGATATTTTTTACTTATTAACAGAAAGTCTTTTCTGAGATTTACATCAGTTACTATGTAAAACACCTATTCAGGTATGCTCGAATTCCATGGCAATTATTCCTCAATACAGGCATTGGTTTTTGGAAGATACGTTCTCACGAATTCTGGAGAAATCATCCTTGGGGGGAAATGCTGATTTCAACAGAAGTGCTACTTATATTAAGATAAATAGATTCTCGAATATAACAATTAAAAACCTTCCTGATTTTCGAAAGAATTCTGTCATGTAAGGATTAATAAACAAATGACTACTTCTGAAATTTCTTCGGAAAGGCTTTTTAATTTTAGCCAATATATTTTCATATCCTCGGTGGCGGCCTAGTAACGCTTGCCAAATACAGTACTTTCTTTCTTTGCACTAAAGCTGTAACCCACCTAGTGAAAGACCTCCACTAATCTAGCTAAGTTTTGAGAAGTCAAATTCTTCTTCTTTCTGGCGTTACGTCCCCTTTGGGACAGAGCCTGCTTCTCAGCTTAGTGTTCTTATGAGCACTTCCACAGTTATTCACTGAGAGCTTACTATGCCAATGACCATTTTTGCATGCACACTTAAACAGACTCTCTGAGTTCGGTGATTTTTTTACAAATCAAATATTCGGTGATCTTATAAAATACAGATGTTTCGGTAAACAACAGCCTGTTTAGCGAAGGCTGTGAATAAAATTGCCGTCTGTCGGTGATTCTATTAAGATTTGACGAATACGGTAAAATTTTTCACAGACAAATCAGTAAATGAGTCAAAGAACGGAAGTCGGTGAAATATAAAGCTGACTTTTCGGTAAACAAAGCGCTGATTACCGAATTCGGTAACGTAGCAGCACGAACTGTCAAATCCGCCATAATCATTTTTTCAACTGACTGCAAATCCTGTAGTCATTTCCAAAAATTTAAAGTGAGGAAAGTGTAATTTCAAATGGAGCAAGAGCTGAAATATGTACGAGAGGAGGATGATCGCATTCGTAAGGAGCCCCCGTCGCTAGTAGTGGGAGGAAATTTGCCGGATCTGTTTGTTGGATGTGCGGTCTGCTGAGGTCCGATAGTTATTCCCGTTGAAGATGGCTTGAGAACTGGGTTTGGCTAGGCATATGGCATATTTGTACAATGTTTCAATGTCTTCAATGTGCCGTCAAACCCTTCCGACAAAGATTTCTTTCTGTTCATCGCAGGGGTACAAGCACCAGCAGATTGAGAATTTATTGAACTGAATCTTTAAGTGAAAAATAAAAATTTTGCCGTCTCAACAGAATATCATGTCTTTTCTATATCGAATATATATTTAAAAATATCACAAAAAATTCTGTGGCTTGAAAAATTACAGTTTTTCGGTTATTCCAGGGATCCGTATTGATTTGAAATTACAGATTTTCGGTAAATTGAATTACATTCCAAGCTCAATTGATTCGGTAAAATTTACCGATCAATCAGCAATTTTGACAGTTGGTCCTGCTGATCCAAATTACTGATCGATCGGTAATTTTGTTGATTACCGAACTCATTACCGACCGTTCAGCTGTTGAGATTTCGGTAAATGAATTACCGAAGTCGGTAGTTTTTTCCAAGTGTGTGTGTATATCGTGTGGCAGGTACGAAGATACTCTATGCCCTGGGAAGTCGAGAAAATTTCCAACCCGAAAAGATCCTCGACCGGTGGGATTCGAACCCACGACCCTCAGTTTGTTCATGCTGAATAGCTGCGCGTTTACCGCTACGGCGATCTGGGCCCCTGAAGTCAAATTATATATTACAGTATTACAAAAGAAATTCAGGTCTACCAACATTGACAAACTGCTGTTTATGTCAGAATGTGACGTTTGCCTTCGCTTTAGGTAGGCTGTAGCCCTTCTAACGGGAGCCCCATTAGAACGAAGTGCAATTAAACATAGTGCAACGAACGAAATTCGATTGTAGTTCTTGTTCTAACCGGAAGATTATTGTCTGGGATTTTTTCATCATTTTCAGAAGTAAGCTTTAATTTAACTTTCGAGATAAAGTCCTGCGTCACATCTGAAGGGCCAGGTTATCATATGTTCGACCAACAATGTGTGCATCAAACGCAAAGGAAACAAATTAACGGATCTGCGCTTTAGAATATATATTTTATTTGAACTACAGTCAACTCTCCATAGCTCCATATTGAAGGGACCAAGGGTAAATCGGTATAATGCGCCCCAACCAGGCAATACGCCCCACTTTATTTTCAATGGATTGAGGCTTCTTTAACACATTAATATTCTCGAAAAAATGATGTTGCGCATATTTGATCTTTGGGAAGTATAAACAACCAATAGAAATACCAAAAATATCGAAAATCAGCTTTTTGGCGTAAAATGTGGGGTCCGATTGGCAAGCCTCGTTGTATTCAAATATTGAAAAATGAGCTTGTTCAATTATTATATACACAATGACTAATCAATACTAGCAATGTATTTCTGCCAAATAGAGATTACAATCCCAATTTTACCTCACTACTTCACATGTTTTTTTTTTTCAAGTGCGACAACGAACCTAATCGCGTTCCTAGAGGTATCCATAGGAAATTTGTGACATAGTATTAGCTTAACCATTGCCAGGTTTTTTCCTGCTTGCTGGTAAGACCCCCGGAAAATTTCTTGAAAGTTTCTTAGCAAACTATTGAAGGATTTGAAGTAATTTGAAATTTTAATCAATTTCTAAACAATCATACCATTCTTCTCGAATCTATTGGCATAATTTGAGTGAGATTTTTGATTTACATCTGCCGTAGTGATCATATAAAGAGTTCTGCAATGATTCTTGATCGGACAAGACCTTTGAAGAATTCCTGGCGAAATGTTGACGAACTCCTGCAACGGCATTCAATTGGTTTCATAAAAGCTTATTGCAAGTTTATGAAATTATTCCAAGCAGCTTGCATGGAGGATACCTAACCTTTTTTTTTCAAAGATTATGATGGAAAGCTTGAGAATACCGTCAAACGGAGTGACTTGCAACACTTTTCAACTTCAATCAACCATCTAAACGTCATTGAATTTTTTTAAATGTCCTTGTGCGGGGTGACTTGTAACACTCAATGCTAATTTAGTTTTTGCCAACAAAATGTTGATATTTTTTATTAGTCACACTTGTTAAGTATTGTTATTCATGTGTTTAAAGCATTCGAACCAGTACAAGAGCATTTTGAATACCTTTTAGTAAGAAAATAATTGAGCTATTTTTTGTATGAAAAAAAGAGGCGTTAAATCATCAAGGTCCAATATCATAACTGAATAACATTTTTAACGAGTGTTTGTATTTGATTAATGAATTATTACTCTTATAATTATAAAGTAGACCTAACACAAAAGTTTTTAACTTTTATAAAACTCTTAATTGCTTAGAAATAATGTGTTGCAAGTCACCCCGTATAGGTACATTTATATGAAAAGGATTTTTATTAAAAAGTTATTGTTACAATTTTGTTAAATAAAATTTGTCATATTATCACTTATTAGTTATAGAAACACCATGTAGAGTATTACTTTTGTAAATTATATCTATCTCATGTTTTCAGGTCACGATTTTGAATCTGTATCAAGTATAAGTTTTCAAGACATTTAAAAGAATTATGTTTAATGTATAAACATATTTATAATAACAGCTTGGCCGTTACTTGAATTGTGAGTCACACGTATGGAGCACCGATTTGAAACAAATTTTCTTTTGAAATTTGGGTTTTATAGTGAAATTTAGCTGTAAATTACAATGTGTTGCAAGTCACCCCGCCGTTTGACGGTACCTAAAGAGATCCTTCAAATTAATTGAAAATCTTTTGAATTTCGAACAAATTTTCGTTGTACTATTGTAAATATTTTTAACAAACCAGCAAGAACTTTTAAAATTGAAAATTCCGAAATCAATGACGGATTCTGCCCCCTTAAGTAACGGTAGAAAAAAAGGCAACTTTCATACATCAACGTCCAAAAATGTACCACTTATAAATTTATGCGAATTGCTTAGTTTAATGCTATTTTTAATGAATTACAGACGTGACTTTTGGGTGTGTCTGCCAAGGGTATCTGCAGGTTCATAATGAGATCTTTGGAAAGCTTCCATAAAATTCATATATTTCCGATATCATATCATATTTTAGGGGTCCGCGGGATGTTTGTAGAACTTCAAAGGGGGTCGCAGCTACAACAAGGTTGAGAACAACTGAACTAAGTAAATAACGCTTCGACACCAAAATCTATAGAAGTAATGTATTTGCTACTGCGATAGAGCAGTTATTCCTTAGGGGAGGGGGGGGGCGTATTATACCTGTTTACCCTACGTAGAACATAAAACCATTGAAAATGCGATCCAAGGGGCCATCAAGATAGCCATGACAACCAACTATTACTATGATTCTCTACTAATCGGCTAATTCTCCCAGATTAATAATTAGCCGATTAATTCTCCCAGAAATTCTAGTAGGATTATTTCAAAAGTTTTTTTTCTCAGTTCTTCCGATTTTTTCAGTAATTACCATCTCAGAGTAATAACCAAAGAAATATTGCTACAAGAAAACTTCCGAGAAATTATTCTTAGGTTTATTGTCGGGTTGAATAAACCCGCTAGAATTTTTTTGTAGAAAATCAAACAAGAAAAGCTTTTATGTTATTTTTGTAATTTTGATTCATTTTAGAACCACTTCTTCAGTTCCATAGATTCTCACAGGAATTGTTACATTAATTCTGTCAGAGATTCCCAACGAACATTTTTGCTGAACAAGAGTTAAACCAGTGGCTCCAGAAATTTTACAAAAGATTGAACCGGGAATCCCTCGTACATGTCTCCAGAAATGTTGAGTTCTTCCAAACATTACTTGAATAATTTTTGAAATTCTCAATAGATTCTCCAATTAGTTCATTTAGGGTTTAAGATCACAAAAAGCTACAGCAATTATTACTGTAATTTCTTAAAGAGTTTCATTCGAGTTTTTTTTTCTGGGATTTCCTCTAAAAAAGCCTGCAGCAAACTATTCAGGGTTTCGTTTGATAAATTTTCCAATAACTGCTTTTTACATTTTTCGGAATACTTATCCAAGACTTTCTCAAGAGGCTGGAATGAACCAGGAGATCTTTAAAAAGCTTCTCTCTTGTAGAAGTGTATCATCTATTTTACCAGAATTAGTGATAGCTTTATTGTTTCTCAATATTTTTGCACCTTTTTTTCACAAGTTCTCAAAAAACTCTTCAATTTTCAGAATCATTGTCGATATTGACTGTCAGTCATCTGGTTTCGAAGATGTTTCTATATTTCTTTGAAGAATCAACATTTCCCATATTAAATTTCTCTGGCCGCCATTTTGTTTAAGTCAGATTGGGGGTCATGCACAAATTACGTCGCGCTCCGAGGGGGGGAGGGGGTCAAGCCAAGTGTGACAAAAATTTCCAAGCCAAGTGTTACAAAAATTTCGAAAGGCTCATACAAAAAACGTGACGAGGGGGGGGAGGGGGTCAAAAAAGTTGAAATTTAGCGTGACATAATTTGTGTACCATCCCTTGTAAAAAATAAAATGTAAAGGTTATAAGGAGTTCCTCTCATACAAATCGGTTGAGCTGTCTCCAAGGAACTCCAAAATTACAAAATGAGTTTTTTTTAAGTTCTTTTTTTGAACACCTTCTGAGAGATGATTGATTGGATTCTTCGAGGAATCCTTATTAAAACGTGGTTCCTGATCAGTCTCTTTTTGATTTTTCAGGCATGAGGACTCTAAGGTAATATTCTAAAATACTTAGCCGCTACCTGCCCTGTTTACTAGTCACATGTCAATAATTGTGTGTTAGCATACCATTATTTAGAAGGGTTCCCAAATTTGACTCCGCACCGGGCCCCGAAACCCTAGCTACGCCACTGGAAACCGCGTAGATCTACATCGGGGGATAGCTGCACCTATTCATTGACTTCAAATGAACCTACGACACAATCGACTGGGATCAGCTATAGCAGACAAAATAGAGGAAGCGAAAAACGCCGAGGTTCTGAAGGCGATGCGAAGCACGGAGAAGTTATCATTATGACATCGACGTAGCCAGTAAGGCCATCCATCATGGAAAGAGTCCGTAGAGCACCCAGGTGACGGCGATCGGGCTGCCGATTGCAGAGGCCAACAAAACGAAGAACTTCGGCATACTCAAAGTAGGCTGGTCGGTTTGCCGACTGAGCATACAACAGCCTCCTGAAGTTTGCTTCAAGTGTTTCGAAAAGGGCCATAAGTCGTGGAATTGCAATGGTCCCGACAGAAGTAAGATGTGCAGAAAATGTGGCACCGAAGGCCATAGGGCAAGGAACACTAAACATGAAAGGTTACGAAAACTCTCTCGTAAACTTTTTAATAAAGTGAAACAAACTCCAGACTGGGCTCAATACAGGAGAGCTTTGACTGAATATAACAGGGAAATATTGCTATATAATCTAAAAGAAGATCTTGGGTTCAAACATGTGAAAATATAAGTTCTACACTTGTAATCGCAAGACTACAGAAAGCGCTGGCCAAAGATCACACGTTTAAGCTAGGGTCGTTGAAACTAGAAGACGGAGTTTCTACGAAAACTCCAGATGAAACCTTAAATTTCAATCAAAACTCATTATCCTGGGTCTTGTGTGAATTCAAACAGCTCTGAACCAATCAAGTATGAAAGGTGTTTTGTCGAAGATTTGTCATCTGATAGAACAATAATCTCTGAATCAGATCTTGCAGACGTAATATTTACAAATGCAAGAGTGAAACACACTATAAGATCTTTTCAGCCTTACAAATCTGCAGGAGTGGACGGAATATTCTCAGCACTGATTCAAAACGGAGAAGGAGTGCTGATTTCGCCTCTTACTGAGATGTTGAAGGCGAGCTTAAGATTAAACTATGTTCCATCTGGTTGGAGTGCAGTGAAGATTATATTTATTCCTAAAATAGGAAAACGAGATAAAATGCATCCAAAGTCATATAGACCTATTAGTCTCTCATCAATTTTGTTAAAGACTACACTGTTAAAAATAATGAAGAATACACGTCCTGTAAACTTCACTTATGCGATGTAAACTTGATGTCATGTAACCACTCAGGATCCTGCTGGATTACATGACATATAATTGAAGTTTACATGACATATCATGTAAATATCCTTGAACCAGAACTTACACATTAAAGATGTTACTGATCCTGAGTAGCATCTGTTGGTTCCCTGTGTAAGTACAGCTGTTCTTGCAATAACGGAGTAGCAACTGCGGGCGGTCAATCATGCTCATGCTCATGCTCATATCATGTAAATATCCTTGATTTTCCACGCTCCAATTATGTACATTATATGTCTCAGAAATTTACACGTTTCGTTCGAACTGTGTATGGAAAAAGTGTTGCATGGTTACGTCATTTCAACATACATGCTGAAGTGTCCATTATCTGACTCGCAGTTTGCTTATCAATCTGGTAAGTCAACAGTTACGGCACTTTATGCATTGGTAACAAAACTGTAAAAAAACTCTTTCAGTGAAAGAAATAGATCTTTGCTCATTCTTGGACATTGAAGGAGCCTTTGACAACGCTTCCTATTCTTCAATGACTCGTGCAATGAAGAAAAGGAATTTGAACAAGAATATCATTAACTGGATCAATAATATGCTTGCAAAAAGAGAAATCACTTCCGAGCTGAGAAGTTCGTCTATAACAGTAAGGACTACAAAAGGATGTCCACACGGAGGAGTCCTCTCACCTCTATTGTGGTCTTCAGTAGTTGACGATTTTCTTAGAAGCTTGGAACTGGCCCTAAACTTAACCAGTTCTTGGTGTATTCAGGAGGGCCTTAACATAAATCCTACAAAAGTAGAAATTATCCCTTTCAAAAGGAAGCTCATCCTAAAAGCTTTGAAGCTTGGAGGAGTACACATGCACCTTATTGAACAGGTCAAATACTTAGGAGTTATTTTGGATTCTAAACTGAATTGGAATGCTCATATTTAATATCACTCTGTTGCTTGATCGTGCTACGTGTACCCGTCGTTGATGATGCTCTGACCGTTTATCGTGTTATCCACTGTTAATCAATCGTAAAAGTGAACAGCTATTCCTCAACGTTTAATATTAATCGTTCTCGTTAATGTGCGTGCGGTAGACATAGAACCAGTACCGATTAAATCCTTCAAAATTGGTTTTGATTTCGACGCAATCACCGACTTTATCATCTTGCAATGGAGAAAGACATGAGCTGCAAGAAATGTTCTGTGTGTATTAACAGTCGTGTTGATCTATACACTGTTTGTGAAGGTGATTGTGCGGGATTTTTCCATGCCGACTGTGTGAATCTAAAAGAAGGAGATTTCAACTTACTCTCGCGATCGCAAAACATCCTATGGATGTGTGATGTATGCATGGGTGCGTTCCGAAGATTGAGAGACGGTATCCCATCTAATCGTAACTCAACATCTGCTGATGACACCGAAAGAAAAACGATTGAAAAAGATGTGAATGAGTTGAAGATTGCTGTGAAAGGCATTTTGGATACTCTTTCGAACATCGTGCCTGCTGCCTCGTCGATCGCACCGAATATTTCACAGTCAACTCCTGTTTCGTCATATACGCTTTTCGATGGGACAAATGGAAACGAGGCTATCGCAGGCAATGAAGAAAAGATGTAGGGGCTCCTGGGGTAATATGCACCACTTAAGGAAAATGTCCCGAAATGAACACTTAACGACATGTATGTAGTGTTTTAATACACGAATCCAGTTGTTTTGGGTGCACCCTACATGGTGTTGAAGGAATTTCCATCATAATTACATTAGATTGTTGGATAATTGAAGTTTTTTCAAACACTACTTTTGCGTGAATTAAGATTGATGCGGGGCACGATGCACCGCTTTTTGGGGCAGAACGCACCACAACATTGAGGCACGACGCACCTAAACAAAGGGGCATGATGCACTACAACAATGAGGCAAGATGCACTATCGTGTTTTGAACGTAATTTTATTTATCGTAAAAACACGAGTTTTGGATGATTTTCGTCTACAAGATGATACAATTGCGCAAAAATATGCTAATAAAGACTTCAAATGACCCAACTTTTATGATTGTAGTTTATTTTAGAATGGATCGTTCTGCCCCGATCAAAGGAGTGCATGTTGCCCCAACCGGGCGCTTAACAGAAAATGTTATGGAAAATAGAAATCGTTGTGTTTTTTCGCCAAATCATGTCATCAACAACTTACCCAGTGTTTAATCATCTGTTTTATGGTGAAAGGTTGTAAAAATCTCAATTCATCGCCTTCGAAACAACAAATGAAATGATCGGGAAAGTTACATCAGAATCGTGTTTTTTCGAGTTTATTGTTCTATCTCCCTGTTAAGTTTGTCAAAATGCATCAAATTCTCAGGGTGTCAACAATTTGCAACGTTTCATCAATTCGCATAGCGTTTTTCTCTCAAAACTCGATTATTTCAGAGAAATTGACAAGGTGCGTTTTGCCCCGGCAGTGCATATTACCCCAGGAGCCCCTATCGACCAAGAGATGAGCGTACGACAGATGACGATTGCTTTGCTTTGTTTCTCTCGAACATCGATCCAAGTGCAACTGAGTGGGACGTTCATCGAATGGTAGCTCGTGCACTAGGCACTCTTGAACCCGATTGCATGGATGTTGTTAAGCTGACGAGAAATAGCAATCATAGGATAATAGATTTTGTTTCATTCAAAGTTGTTTTAAGAAGTAAATGGAAGAGTCGAGCGCTTAATCCTTCAACGTGGCCTGTTAATGTTAAATTTAGGGAATTTGTCTGTAAGCACAATGATACTTGGCGACCTCCGGTGTAAATGTAATTTTTCAAATGTTGAATTCATTCAGTGGATGTGTTTGTTATCCTTCGTTTAAAATGTGTATTTTGTCAAAGTGAATTTGAGTTTGATACTGTTGATTAGTGATTGTATTTGATATGTTTGAATGGACTAAGTATTGTCAAGAAATTTTTTGTAATGTTTTGTAGCGTTTCATTTGCTTTGATTGTTGAAATAGGATTAAGATATTCAATAAGACTGTAATGTCAGTTGAATTAAACAAATAAATACAAATACAAATACAAATATGTGACTAATAAAGTTACAATTTCGCTTTGGGCATGTTCCAACAATTTTGGCAGAAGATGGGGCTTGAAACTATTGATCCTTTATAGAGAGATAAGCGGAAATAAAATGGAATGATTTGGCAACAGACCAGCAGTGCTGATTTTGCTCGGCGTCGAGAATAATGTTGTAACACGGACATGACTTCCTTATTGCTAAAATGTGTATTTTGTTTCGTTATAGATCTTTGAGCTACATATCCAAACTAATAAACAGCCAAAAAAAATCAACAACTAAAAATCGCATTGACAAAAATTTAAAAAATAAAAACATTTCATTGTTTTGCTTCATGCAAAATTACTTTTACCGAAATAATTTCAAGCGGATTACATTACTCCTCAAGAAAAGTTCAAAACAAACATAACGCATGTTCGTTTGGCTCACACTTTGACAGCTCTCGCTGCTCGATTGGCTCACACTTTGACAGAAATTAATGGCTTAATGTTGCCATCGATACCATCACAAGGACCTTTTCCATGTGAGGTTGGGAAAAAGTGCCATTCTGCTTTAATTTTAAACTCATTTTCATGGTTACATTGACATTAAGCAAATGGCTAGAGATGCTAGTATTAGAAAGTCAGCAGAAATTAATAACGCCAAACAATTTTTCGACTGGGCTGTGTCGCAAAAGGTGAAAGACCAATTTAAAAAAGATTGGGAATTTATCTATGCAACTGAAAATGACTATTCAGAGGCTGAAATTTTTTTCAGGATTTTCAAAATTTGTTTAAATTCCTGGAACAAAAAAAAAGACGAACAAAGCATTTTTGCTAGTGAATTCTCAGATGCACATGAAAACCAAGAATATACAGCATGCTTTGTTCTCAATAATACAAAGAAACGAAAATCTTCTGGTGATAGCAACCAAAGACAATCTTCCCGGTTGAAAAAATAGATAGTATTAAGATGAAAATGTAAGTTATATACTGAATAATTGAATAAATAAAATTAAAAAATAATAATAATAATCTTATTTGTTCCATAGAAAAGAAAGAATCCCTATTCAGTGTAATGAAAAATTGAGGCAGAAACATTATTTTTTTTCGGTTTTTCTTAGCGGTGTAATTTTTCATGAAAAATATCATCCATTCCGACTTATACTTCATTAAAACTAATCCCATATCTTTTTTTCAGATGTTTTAGAAAATTTGCAATTGCTTTGATAAAAAATCTTTGTTTTTCCGATGCTTCGATTGAAATATGGGTTTTCATTTTCCACAAAATTGGCCATAACTCAAAAACGAAAAAAAAGTACATTTCAAAAATTTCAGCGATTAAAGCTTATGAAATTATCTACTCAAAAATATTTTTTTGAAAATTTTCCACGAGTTGGAGCATAGTTTTTCCGGCTTTTCTTTACGAATTTTCTCAACGGTAGAAAATTTTGTGGAAAAACTAATAGTTTGCTAATAGTTTTTCCGGCTCTTCTTTACGAATTTTCTCAACGGTGGAAAATTTTGTGGAAAACTGTTTCCAGTTAATATTTTTTTTGTTCCTGAGAAAATTTGCTTTCATTTTCATAAAAAACTTTGTTTCTACGATGCTTCGTTCTTGAGTTATGATTTTTCAAAGTAGGTAGTGTCAGAGGAAAACAAAAAAAAAAATCCAACTGAATTTTTCGGGAAAATAAGCGACCCTGAATTTTTCTCAATTTTTTTTATTCATATATTGATGAGCCCTGCCTGTGGAAAAAGTTTCATGAAAATCTGAGATCCTTCGGTCCACTTTGTACGGAAATAAAAAAAAATCCCCTTGTCCAAAACATGATCTACGTGGTGCATGAATAGAAATTTTAAAGATTAAAATCAAATAAAATGAAAATTTACAACCACCATCGTCGTCAGTACACATGACTTCCTGAGAGACTCGTTCCCATTCCAAGCACCACCCATTTCGGGCGCAGACTGTGGTGAACAGCGGGAGGCATAAAGCAAATCTCCGATTCGTAATGAAAATGCTGCCAAGGGCAAACTATGGCCTATCTTACTGATAGCTATAGCTATAGGGAGAGCAGCACACAGCTTCGATGATAGCAGCGGACGACTGAATTAGGGCAAGGTGAATTGCAGACGAAAAATCAACGCATGTGATGTGGGCGGCAGCAGTGGCAATGATTTCCGAGATTCGATAGTTTTCTGACACGCTTCGTTTTTTTTTTATCTTTTGCCCATCCTCGTAGGTCGAGCTCATCGCCTACCATCAAACTGCTCCAGAAGACCAATCTTTAGGTCAGGCTTGCTCAACCTTTTCGAGAGGCGGGCCAAATTTCACAAATAGTTTTGGTGGAGTTCAAAAGAAATTCCAACATTTTCGTTAAATTAAACGTTCCTTATGCCTTATTAAGAACCATCTAAAAATCATGCCCTTGACTCTGTAACATTGATGTAAAGGTTCATTGAATATCATTTCCAGAACTTTGTGACAATCTTGCCAAAGATTGTGCAAAAATACTGCTCAAGATTTTGTGAAAATTGTGTCAGGATTCCATTAAACTCCTACCAAATATATACTTTGTTTGCTGACATTTTGTGATAATTATATGCTGGATTCGATAAACTTAGCTAGAATTCTGTGGAATTAGTGAAAATTCCGCACAACATATTTGAAGACTAAAGCTCAAGTTTACCTGCAAATCTCCCGAAATCCTTCCCAAAATTGTGTGAAATTAAAACTGAAGATTTTTAAAATTCAGTCTATTAGTGATTAGTCTATAAGTGAGATTGTGATTTGTTAATTATTCTTTTTACAAAAACTTTTGTTCTTGCTTGATAAAAAATCAGTTTTGTCTATCAAATACTGAAGAATATCATAGGAATGAGATTGTTAGCATGTTCTAAACTAAAGTTAGCAGATCCAAATCAGCTGCTACGGGGCAGATATGGGAAAAGTCTTCAACTTCATTGCGGCCCGCAAATCATCGAGGAATCATCGAGGAAACGGGCCGGATGTGGCCCACGAAGCGTACGTTGGACAGCCCTGCTCTAGGTACTGCATGTTTTGTTCACTCAGCTGTCTGACTGAGCAACGGGCGATAGTGCTGTTTCAGCCGTTTTTTTGCCGTTTGATTTGTCATGTGATCGACCACGATAGACAACGGAAAGAAAGAGGAAATTCAAGGATAAAGGGTTTCCGCTCTACTTGGACGATTCGTGTGCCATCAAACACGATGAGCAACAACTTTGCGTGTATGACACATATTTATATTGCTAGGTACGTAGTTTGGTTTAACAAGCCTGCACGAATTTTTCAATCTCCACTAATCCTTCCAGCAATGAAAGGCGACCAACGATGGAAGCTACAGTTAACGTTCGTGCGTTGCAATTTCGCCAATTGCAAATCCTCTAATTACAACAAAAGTCATGGGTTTAACCAGAGGGGGCATAGGGGCCGTTCAGGGCTGGGTGAAGGTCAGGTCGGGATTTTAGTGACCTGGTCGCTTTTCCATGCAATAGATTTGAAAAAAATTCGAGGACTTCTCTAGGGGTCACTATAGACATTCCTTTAAAAGTTCCTTCACCATGTCTTTCAATATATTTTTTTTTTTGTAAAAATCAGTTATTTGACAGCTGTGGTAGCTTTCTGTTCAACTAAAACGGTAAGTTATCTCTAAAATCATAATATCTTGACGGGCGAACGAGAGGCGATTGAAAGGTGGAAGCAGCAATACGAATAACTCCAGAATGGCACAGAGGCGGAACACCAAGTCATCAGGAGGAATAGCTTCATCGGTACGGCGGTTACCCACAATGCCATCACCCACAATAAGTAGAGTTAAGGATGCAATGAAACAGCTTCAGAACAACAAGGTAGCTGGGAAGGATAGTATTGGAGCGGACCTGGGATTCAGAACATCTATCGGAGGAAAGGAAGGAAGGAGTGATATACCAAATATACTAAAAGGGCAGGGCCTTCCTTAGCCTAGTGGTAACGTCCTATTTACGGTCGGTCCAGGATCTTTTCGTAGTGAAAATTTCCTGAAATTTCCTAGGTTTAGAGTAGGGGAATTGGTGGTAAAATGAACAGGGGTGGTAAAATGAACACCTTGCCTTTTATCGAGAAAAAACAAATTTCGACGATTTTTTATCACGCACGGACGATTTATAGCATAAGTCAGAGTGTTCGAGTTGATACGTAGGTCGATTGAAGTGAAAATATCAACGAAAACTAAGATTTTAGAAAACCACGTTTGAAAATTAGAACTGACGTAACTTTTAGCTCGGAAGACGAGAGGTTTTTCAGTCAGGTGAATATCGTTATGATATGAGGTCAAATCTGATACCTTTAGAAATCTTTTTGAATGGGTTACGATCATAAATGGATATATTTTCGGTAGGGCAATACAAATTTTCAGATATATTTGTTTTGCTCACGTTTTTTGCATGATGTTCATTTTACCACCAATAGCTGTTCATTTTAGCCACATAGTGCAGGTAAAATGAACATTTACATCGTTTTTTGCTAGCGACAAAAATATGTGAAAATTCAGCCATTTTAGTCTGAATTCGTGTCACTGTTATAGATAACATCCCTGTTTTTGATGTTGTGGGATAGAACTATACAAATTCATCGTTTTTCTATCGGAAACAAGATGATTTCCTTAAGGTGTTCATTTTACCACCCCTTCCCCTATCATTGTACCTGCCATAATAATAACTTTGGCAAAGAAAGGTCTCAGTTAATAACACTGGAGGGGCTTTTATAAAACTGAAAAGCTGAAAGTCAGTTCTATTCCAATGGGGACGTAATTTCAAAATAAGAAGAAGAAGATATTAAAAGAGGGGCATGTTAGAATATGAGAACTATCGAGCGATCACTATTCTTAACGCATCCTATGAAGTGTTTTCTCATCTTCTCATCTTCCATCGGCTATCGCCGCACACTGGGGCAGATCGCTGTTTTCGACGGCCAAAACCTCTAGTACTCTAGATATGCACCCTAGAGGTTTGATGTCTTCGACAAAGTGTTTTGGAATAACTTGTACTATATTTTGACACATTCAGATTTGATCTAGATAAGTGAAAACTGATCTAGATCACTTTTATCTTTTGATAGGAACGTCCTAGCAAAAAACTATCTTCTGCAAAGTTGTTCATTGAGGCATTTTTGACATTTCTTCGGAAGACTCTTACACTCTATCATTGACGTGGATTACGATATATGACAATTTAATAAAAACAGTCAAAAAATCGATTTTTACCATTTTTTTCATAAAAAAATTATTGAAACATTTTTTGTCATCAAGTATTAGAAGCTTAACTCTAACAAAGTAAATTTACATCATTCACTAGCAAAATTTTCAGATTTAATTAAATTTTTGTAAAAACAGTCTAAAAATAGTGTTTTACAAAATACAAGATAACTCATGAAGCGGCAGATGGCGGCAGCTAATTTTTTGTAAACGACTAGCCAAGAACATAAGTTTCATTGTCGCGAAGAAAGAAAAGTGGGGTCACGTGGGGCTTTTTTGTTGTGGTGGTTTGAAAACTTGATGAAAATATGTTAAAAAATGCTCATATTTGAGAAACTTTTCATGAATTTATATTTTTCAAATGTGTTTCTGAAACATATTGCATGTTGACAAAGTGTTTTGAAGAAGTCATCTCTAAACTGGTATTCCAATAAACTTTTAAACGGAATACAAGATAATTTGTCCCATATGTGTATCTACCTATCTATCTATCCTTTGATTTTTATTAGAGTATGGTCTGTTTCATTGACAACGAAACGCGCCGCCAACTTTCAAACAAACCGACAAAATCGTCGCTAGCAAACGAATCAAAGGAGGTGATTTGTCGTTATGTTGATAAGACTGGTGAAACGTCAAATTCGCACTGGCTGGTTGGCTGGCTATGATTTTGGCGACGGTTTCACCGGCGACGATTACAAATCGTCGCGTCCGATAAGGTGCAAAATTTACAATAATAGTATTGTGTTTAATAAAAGCCATATTATATGATACCAGTTTGGTGATAACTTTTTCAAATCACTTCGTCAACACGCAATATGTTTTAGAAATACATTTGAAAAATATAAATTCATGAAAAGTTTCTCATATATAAGCATTTTTTAACATATTTTCATCAAGTTTTCAAACCACCACAACAAAAAAGCCCCACGTGGCCCCACTTTTCTTTCTTCGGGACAATGAAACTTATGTTCTTGGCTAGTCGTATACAAAAAATTAGCTGCCGCCATCTGCCGCTTCATGAGTTATCCTCGATTTTGTAAAACACTATTTTTAGACTGTTTTCATCAAAAACATAATTAAATCTGAAAATTTTGCTAGTAAATGATGTAAATTTACTTTGTTATAGTAAAGCTCCTGATACTTGATGACGAAACATTTTTTAATTTTTTTTTGTATGAAAAAATGGTCAAAATCGATTTTTTGACTGTTTTTACTAAATTGTCATATATCGTAATCCACGTCAGTGATAGAGTGTAAGTGTCTTCCGAAGAAATGTCAAAAATGCCTCAATGAACAACTTTGCAGAAGATAGTTTTTTGCTAGGACGTTCCTATCAAAAGATAAAAGTGATCTAGATCAGTTTTCACTTATCTAGATCAAATCTGAATGTGTCAAAATATAGTACAAGTTATTCCAAAACACTTTGTCGAAGACACCAAACCTCTAGGGTGCATAACTAAAGTACTAGAGGTTTTGGCCGTCGAAAACAGCAATCTGCCCCATTGTGCGCCGCTAACAAGCATATTTGTGGGAATCATGTGGGATCAAGCTGGTTTCGTTGACTTCTGTCTGTTTCGAAAAAAAAAAGTTACGTTTTCTATGCTAGTATTCGCGAATTGCGATAACTTCACTAAATTGGAACGCATTTTCGACTTTTCCGCAGTTTTGGAAAGAAAATTTAAATGAGTTTGACAAAAAGAGGACAAGAAAATTAAAAAAAAAATATCATCTCGGGAAGGAATTATTTTGAAAGAGGTTTTAAAACAGAGAATTTTTTGAAACTTTGTTAACAGTTCTATATAAAATTATGCTTTGCTTACTTCAACATTCTTCAACTAGTGCTAGTGAGCTACAAATATGTTAAATTTGTTAGGTTTAGTACTATGTGCTGCATGCTTGGTTAGTTCGATAATCTACCACTTGTAGGCGCTAGTAATCATAAATAAGCTCGCCAGTAAGCGTCAAATATTTTGGCGTATATCTCACGACGCAGAACACTTAGATAACAAATGATGCCATCAAAGTTATTCGTTTGGTTCGGGGCCACGGTGTGCCAGAAACCGTTATTAACACAAAAATTGTGCAAGAATTTGACACCTACCATTCGAGCATCTTCACTGTGAATTTCAAAATATTCTAACGAGGGAATCGAAAGTTATCGTGATTTAAAGGTTCTGAGCTTTTTTGGAAGGAATATTCACATGCTTCAAAATATTCCAAAACAATACATCATTATTAATTCGTCTCAGTTAGTTTGAGAATACTTTATCGAAAGACAACATAATCGGAGTACTTTGAAATTTTGGATCTGTCTTTAAGATATATTTTTCAATCGTCTAAAATAGTTTTCGCAACACGCATTTTGTCGTTTCGACACAAATTAGCTTAACATATTTGTTTGTATCTTTAACATATTTGCTTGTATCTTTCATTGAAGTAATACAGTGCTTCGTTACAGCATAAGCTAATGGGTCAGTTTTGAAAATTTTGATTCGTTTTTGCGCATTTTGCTGGTCAGTGTTTCGTTATGGCCCAAATAAGCATATTAGTAAATCTGAAAAAAATTGAAAGCTATTCCTTGTTGCTCAGTCGAGGATGGATTATCAACTGGTGAGATCGTTTTATGCTACTATTCTAAATAGGCTAAATATGATGCCCATTTTATTCTTGACCATGAAAGGTATACGTTTATATATTTGTTCAATAAATAGTTAGTAGTCAAATATTGTCGAATTAAACCTTGTTTCATGTTTTGTAAAATATTCAAATGCAACAAGCATCATATTTGGTTTAATTTTACATAACAAAACAATATCCATGAATTGTTCGATACTATGTCGACTTTTCCTTAAGATACTGATAGATACTTTTTGGATTGACGTTGCATGATTCGCATCATGCAAATTCTTTGAATGGTTCGAAGGGATTTCTTGTTACTTCATTTTCTTCATTATTACTTTATTATGTTTGGAGACAAGTGTAACCGGTGAAAATGATGTGAAAATCCCTAGGATTGTTGTAATTCAGCATTTTGTTTACCTAAACAATTCCTGTAAAATATTCCGATTTTCCAAACTCCCAGTAAGTAGATGAAAAAACCAAATTTAGTAGTATACCATTTAATTCCACTAGAGTTTGTATCCTTTGACAGATACGCGTATTTCGACCTCAACTGTAAGGCCGTCTTCAGTGTCGTGTACTAGACTCGAAGTTGAGGTCGAAATATGCGTATGTGTCAAAGGATACAAACTCTAGTGGAATTAAATGGCATAGTACTAAATTCGTTTTTTTTTTCATCTACTTATATGTATTCTACTAAACAGCTCGAAGATTTATTATAAACTCCCAGTGATTTTTCGTGGAAGTGCAGAGATATCACGTAAACATTCCTTCCATGACCCAAATTGACCTGTATACGGACGCAGCCGGCGCCGGTATTGCTTATTACAAGGAATGAGAATTCCGTTACTTACACACTGAGGGTGGTGCAACTAATCCTAAGTAGCATCCGTTGTTTCCTTGTGCTAGGATAGTTGCTCTTGTAATAACGGAGAAGGAACAGCGTGATTTACATATTCACAAGAATTGGTTGCATTCAGTAATGGTAAAAACCTTGAACGTGCCAATCTAATATCCAAAATTTGGTCCAAACACCAACGTACTCTAGTTATGTTGTCTTTAGATAAAGTATTCTCAAACTAACTGCGAAGATATTTGACTCTTCTATCTTTTGAATGCTGAGTGTCAGTTCTATGGACATTTTTGTTTATAAATTATGTACATTGATATAACAAAGCCATGTAAATGAGCTCTAATTCAAACTTCATAGAAATAATAGTAAATATACAAATCACTGTAACTTCTGATTTTCTCGAAGAAATAATTTCAAATTTACGGAGAAGATGCTTGGGTATCACATGTTTTGAATGCTTAATGCAAAGCTGATGATTACTTGGCTGGTTTACAAATTAATAATGATGTACCGTTGGGTCACATTTTGAAGCATGTGAATATCCCTTCCAAAACCGCTCAAAATGTTCAAATCACAATAACTTTCGATTCCCTCGTTAGAATATTTTGAAAATCACGGAGAAAATGCTTGAATACCATATCTTTCGACAAAGGTTTAACGAACGATCGACTACACCCTTAACGTTGGGTCAGACCCTCCAAAAGTGTCGAAAATATCAAGTTCCTACGCACCACCTATTCATCGATTCCAGCTTATGATAGACAATAGAAATATTAGTAGTAGAACGCTAATGGCGCTGTTCTCACAAAACTGATTTAGTTTAACAATAGACGCGTGGCAAACTAGATGTTGGTAACACGAATAGTAGCGACATTAGCATTCTTAGGTAAATGCTTCTACTTGATAGACTGATCAAGGCAACGATAGATAGTGTACAGTGCTGGGTGAAGATATCGGGACTCTTTTGAAATAAGCAAAGGACTTGCCAAAATGCGATAGGCTTTCCTAACTCTTGCTCAACATTATACTGGAAGGTGTTATGAAAAGTTCGGTTTCTAAAATGTGGGTCACGATCTTCTAACATACGGGTTGAATGTAAATACGTCGAAGGCGAAGTATGTGATGGTCAGGGCTGGCATCTCCTCAGTGCAAATAGGGAAACACAAAGAGTTTGCACTTTGTGGTGATCATGAATGTGAGTGCAGTGCGAGTGCTTCGTGAAGCCCAAGCAGGACAGTTCGGTTTTGCGTCGTCCGATAGATTTAGCTCACAGTTTCGCGCATGTTTTCGTCGCCGGTGATTTTGTTTTTTCCTGTTTTGGAGCGTCTTGCTGGGTAGTGCTTCGTGAAGCCCAAGCAGGACAGTTCGGTTTTGCGTCGTCCGATAGATTTAGCTCACAGTTTCGCGCATGTTTTCGTCGCCGGTGATTTTGTTTTTTCCTGTTTTGGAGCGTCTTGCTGGGTAGTGCTTCGTGAAGCCCAAGCAGGACAGTTCGGTTTTGCGTCGTCCGATAGATTTAGCTCACAGTTTCGCGCATGTTTTAGTCGCCGGAGATTTTGTTTTTTCCTGTTTTGGAGCGTCTTGCTGGGTAGTGCTTCGTGAAGCCCAAGCAGGACAGTTCGGTTTTGCGTCGTCCAATAGATTTAGCTCACAGTTTCGCGCATGTTTTCGTCGCCGGAGATTTTTTTTTTCTTCTGTTTTGGAGCGTCTTGCTGGGTAGTGCTTCGTGAAGCCCAAGCAGGACCGTTTTTACATTCAGAAATGGAATAGTGAAAAGTGAAAAATGAAAAAGTGATTTGTTTGATTTGTGTCCTCAGTACTGTTGGTTTTTGGCCGCCCGAAGTTCACCGAACCATCCGGAAGTGACATGCAGCACATAAATTTAGAGAATCAATCCGGTGAGTTTGTTCCAGTATGATACTTTTTCTTTTGTGAGCCTTCCGGATCGTTTTTGTTCGCGTCGTGGAACTTCTGATCGTTTCTTGAACGGAAAATGTTATTTTCGGAGTTTGATAATTATGTTCAGATTGCGCATTCTGGGTAGTGCTTCGTGAAGCCCAAGCAGGACAGTTCGGTTTTGCGTCGTTCGATAGATTTAGCTCACAGTTTCGCGCATGTTTTCGTCGCCGGATATTTTTTGTTTTTTTTTTTTGTTTTTTCCTGTTTTGGAGCGTCTTGCTGGGTAGTGCTTCGTGAAGCCCAAGCAGGACAGTTCGGTTTTGCGTCGTCCGATAGATTTAGCTCACAGTTTCGCGCATGTTTTCGTCGCCGGAGATTTTGTTTTTTCCTGTTTTGGAGCGTCTTGCTGGGTAGTGCTTCGTGAAGCCCAAGCAGGACAGTTCGGTTTTGCGTCGTCCGATAGATTTAGCTCACAGTTTCGCGCATGTTTTCGTCGCCGGAGATTTTTTTTCTTCTGTTTTGGAGCGTCTTGCTGGGTAGTGTTTCGTGAAGCCCAAGCAGGACAGTTCGGTTTTGCGTCGTCCGATAGATTTAGCTCACAGTTTCGCGCATGTTTTCGTCGCCGGAGATTTTGTTTTTTCCTGTTTTGGAGCGTCTTGCTGGGTAGTGCTTCGTGAAGCCCAAGCAGGACAGTTCGGTTTTGCGTCGTCCGATAGATTTAGCTCACAGTTTCGCGCATGTTTTAGTCGCCGGAGATTTTGTTTTTTCCTGTTTTGGAGCGTCTTGCTGGGTAGTGCTTCGTGAAGCCCAAGCAGGACAGTTCGGTTTTGCGTCGTCCAATAGATTTAGCTCACAGTTTCGCGCATGTTTTCGTCGCCGGAGATTTTTTTTTTTTCTTCTGTTTTGGAGCGTCTTGCTGGGTAGTGCTTCGTGAAGCCCAAGCAGGACCGTTTTTACATTCAGAAATGGAATAGTGAAAAGTGAAAAATGAAAAAGTGATTTGTTTGATTTGTGTCCTCAGTACTGTTGGTTTTTGGCCGCCCGAAGTTCACCGAACCATCCGGAAGTGACATGCAGCACATAAATTTAGAGAATCAATCCGGTGAGTTTGTTCCAGTATGATACTTTTTCTTTTGTGAGCCTTCCGGATCGTTTTTGTTCGCGTCGTGGAACTTCTGATCGTTTCTTGAACGGAAAATGTTATTTTCGGAGTTTGATAATTATGTTCAGATTGCGCATTCTGTCCGGGCGGGTGTAACGCAACTAACAATCGGTTGTGGATGCTTTTTAACTGTTCGATGACCCTGGAGGGATCGATCCTGCTTTTCGTATAATTTTGAGCAGAAAAACCGACTGTGTCCTAGGGTGTTTAGTTCGAACGCGCTTCCTTTCGTTTTTCGATTATCTAAAAATACAGTACCACCCAGTACAGTTTTTCAATGAGCACAGTACAGTTTTTCAATAGGCGTGATTTTTTTTTTTTTTTTTACGCGTATCGTTACACAATCCGATGACCCTGGAGGGATCGGTTTTGCTTTTTACTGGTTGTTGAGCAAAAATATTACTGCACAATCGACAAGCATTTCGCGAAATACTATTTATACTATAAATAAGCTATTGTTTTCTCTTTTGATTGCCGGCATTCAAAAGATTAATTTGAAAACGCTTAAACAACAAATATTTATGGTCTATCGCCAGCTTTCTAGGCGAATCCTGACAATATACCTTCCCCAACCTCCAACTCCGTAGCACTTATGAGGGTGTCGCTGAGTCGGTGGCCTCTCATTAAGTAAGTGCTACATCAACATTTCCTTCCCCTATCCCAAGTTACGGTAAAGATGGGCGTGGCCGGGAATAGCGATATTCATGCTTTTAGTATTCTTGTTTATGATTTGAACAAGGTATACTCCCCTGCCTTGTTCTTGAAAGTAGTCAGGATGAGATTATTAAAAAGAAACATGAATGTTGCTAGTATCCAATCTACGAAGTATACCGTAACTACGCTAACGCTAACGCTAACGCTATCATGAATGTGAGTGCAGTGCGACATCTACACTTTCTCACTGGTTCACCTCTTAGAGGCCTCTTTGTTTTCTGCTCTCGCTGCAATGCCTCCTTCGACACAAAGTGTTGATGGAAATTGATGAACACACACTCTTTGTGTGGCTCATTGAGTACCCACTTAATGGGGCGAGCTTCGATTGGAAAATATGGGAGAACTGTCCGAACGGGACAAAATTACACCGGACATCGATTTCCGTTGTCGGTAACGGAAATCGATGTCCGGTGTCATTTTGGAACCCAAGATGGCGACTTCCTGTTAGTGAAAATCCTTTCAAACCCATGCAATGGGTATTTTCGGTACGGGACCGACGAGTATCCGAGATGGCGACTTGCGGTTTGTGAAAATCACTTCAAACCCGTGCAGTATAGGTATTTATGGAAAGGGACTGACGAGTAGATGACGGAAATCGATGTCGGACGTTGTTTTGGAATCCTCGAAGGCGACTGCCAGTTTGTACAAGACACATAATTAGAAACGTTCCAAAAAAAACTTATATTGCGTGGGTGTCACGTAATTTTCACAAACCGGAAGTCGCCATCATGGGTTTCAAAACGACATCGTGCATCGATTTCCGTCATCTACTCGTCAGTCCCTTTCCAAAAATACCCATACTGCACGGGTTTGAAGTGATTTTCACAAACCGCAAGTCGCCATCTTGGATTCCGAAATGACGTCGGTCATCGATTTCCGTCATCTACTCGTTTGTCTCGTTTTAAAAATATTCATGTTATAAGGTAAAACGAGCCAAATTGTATACACTTTGAGCCTGTTTTGCCAACACACTCCGTCAGCATCCCTCTTTGCGTAATCGCTCACACTCTCTTCCCTACTGCGCGCCCTCATTGTGTTCGTGTTGTTACACTTTGCGCGCGTCTGTCTACTCTTTGTGCAGTGGTTGAATTCTTCTCTTTGCGCGCATTGTGCGAGTTGATGCCAGCTCTGGTGATGGCTGGAGGAACCGAATGCGATAGAGCTTACATTGGCAGAAGTGTGACAGACGCGATCGACAGAAATGAATTCGAGGTGGTAGATGAATTTGTGTACACTGAACGAAATCTCCCGCCATAGATTGAATGATTTTTGCCTCATCCGAGCCCCATACCTATTTTCAGACACATTCAAGATGATTTTCATCTCCGGTGAAATCATCTGTTTACAAATCGCACTGTATGGAAATCATCCTATCTTGAAAGTATTTTCATCCTTTCAAAAGATGCTCGAGTTTGAATGATTTTCATACAGCAATGTAAACAACCGTCATTACATGCTTGGTAATTGTTGGAGAGCAGTAGGCCATGAAAAAGAAGGAAGAAAAAAAATTTCATTACTTGTCAAACCGCGTGTTAGATTAGTGCAATAAAGCAAAAACCTCCAAATTAGAAACCGTTTAAATTGTTATTTCATTCTCCATTGCGGAGATTTCCCGAAGAAAAAGGAAGAAGTGTTCCGTCGGATTGTTTCCGACCATTTGCAGGTGAGCGAAACGTGCCAGCCTCTGTGCAGAAGCAAGAAGAGCTCCCGAGAAGACGTTCCCGTCGCATTTGGTCCTTCTCCGTTTCCCAGGTGAGCCCGTCCCTGTCGGTGAATCCGAGCGAGCGAATCCTGAAACATTTGGTCCTTCTCCGTTTCCCAGGTGAGCCCGTCCCTGTCGGTGAATCCGAGCGAGCGAATCCTGAAACATTTGGTCCTTCGAGCCGGAGGAAGAGGAACTGCGTGTCTCCCTAGAGCAGGATAGGATTGAAGCGGAGCAGCGACTTGAAGCTCTCAAAATCCAGAAAGATTTGGAGCTCAAGAGGGAGCAGAAAAAGGCCGAATTCATCAGGAAGAAGCGTGAACGTGCAATCCAGATTAGTGAGTTGCGTTCGTGTTCTGGTGCATCGAGTTGCGGCTCAACGCAACGTGTTCAAGCATGGTTGAACGAAAACGAGAATACTGCCAATGATGATGTTGATAACGGCGCCACTGGAAATGCGCCGCGCGGTGCAGCTGCTACCGGTACCGCCGTGAATGAGGCATTGTGTCATGTTCTCAAGGCCCTCCATAGCCGGAATATCAGAGATCTACCGCAGTTTTCCGGAAACATAATGGACTGGCCGATATTTGAAAATGAGTTCAAGACGTCTACCGCCGAGTACAAGCTGACGGACAGGGAGAACCTCAGACGATTGAACAACGCATTGCAGGGAAAAGCTCGCAAAACTGTGGAGTGTCTGCTGTCTGCCCATGAAAATGTCGAACTGATTATGCGAATGCTGAAATCCAATTTCGGACGCACTGAGTGGGTCGTAGCTAATAGACTGGAGCTACTACGTAACCTGGATTATGTTAAGGATGGAAACATCGAATCTTTCCGTTCTTTCTACAATGCCGTCATCGGAACAGCGGTGGCGCTTAAAAATGTAAAAGCAGAAGCGTACCTGATGAATCCTGAACTGATTTCCCAACTTGCCGAGAAGCTGCCTGTTTTCAGTAAGCAAATGTGGGTGCGTCACAAAGCGTTTCTATTGAAGCAGGATCTGATCGTCGGATTCCAGGAGATTTCGCGGTGGTTGGAGGATGAGATGGAAAACCAACTGGCAAACATGAATCCCGTCTTCTCAAACCGGAAGGAGCGCAAGGATGTATCGTTCATCAGACCAAGGCCACCTGTTCTAAACGTGAATGCGCGAGCAGCTCAAGTGCAAGGGAAATGCCCTCTATGCAGTTCAAACGATCACCGAAGTCTAACCAAGTGTGAACAGTTCACCAAACTGTCGGTAAATCAACGACGTTCTGCTGCAAGATCCTGCAAAGTTTGTTACATATGCTTAAGGCAGGATCATTCTCGTCGTGAATGTCGGTCCGATAAAACCAGTTCGGTATGCGACAAGAACCATCACGATCTGGTACATTCGGATGAAGAGTACAAGAAGCCAGTTAACACGTTTGAGAAGAAGCAAGCTGAGGACCTTTGTGATGTCAACGGAAGAAACGAAAGAACGCTGCTACGTGTTGGTAAGGTTCGAATTCGCAGTCAAGGCAGAGTACAGGACGTGTTCGCTCTGTTCGACGAAGGATCATCCACCTCCATGATCGACTCGAATTTGGCTGAAAAATTGGATCTACGTGGTCCAGTATCCCCTGTAACATACCGTTGGACAAATGGAATTACACACAACGATTCAGAGTCGATGATGCTATCATTCCAAATTGCTGGACCAAGCGATCAAGCCAAATGGTACGAAGTGGACAATGTAAGAACTATCAAAATTTAAATCTTCCAAGTGTGGACTTCGACATCGCTAAGATAATGAGTTTGTATCCACTTCTTGATGAGGAAAAAATTGTCCGTTTTGCAAAATGCTTCTCCAAAAATGCTAATTGGATCAAACAACGCTGGTTTGATCGTTCCTTTGAAGACTGTGCAGTATTCAGTGCGAGGATTACAACTAACGCGCTGAATACTGTAATGGTATGTTACAGGGATACTGGACCACGTAGATCCAATTTTTCAGCCAAATTCGAGTCGATCATGGGAGGTGGATGATCCTTCGTCGAACAGAGCGAACACGTCCTGTACTCTGCCTTGACTGCGAATTCGAACCTTACCAACACGTAGCAGCGTTCTTTCGTTTCTTCCGTTGACATCACAAAGGTCCTCAGCTTGCTTCTTCTCAAACGTGTTAACTGGCTTCTTGTACTCTTCATCCGAATGTACCAGATCGTGATGGTTCTTGTCGCATACCGAACTGGTTTTATCGGACCGACATTCACGACGAGAATGATCCTGCCTTAAGCATATGTAACAAACTTTGCAGGATCTTGCAGCAGAACGTCGTTGATTTACCGACAGTTTGGTGAACTGTTCACACTTGGCTAGACTTCGGTGATCGTTTGAACTGCATAGAGGGCATTTCCTTGCACTTGAGCTGCTCGCGCATTCCACGTTTAGAACAGGTGGCCTTGGGTCTGATGAACGATACATCCTTGCGCTCCTTTCGGTTTGAGAAGACGGGATTCATGCTTGCCAGTTGGTTTTCCATCTCAGTAATAATAAAAATAATACAAATCGACTTCAAACAATAACCGAACGTTATAATTTAACACATTAATTTTTATTGTAAATTCACATTAATCCATGAATTATGGATCTCATAGCCGCATAAGCGTCGACACCTGCATGAAGCGGCTGCTGGTGTGACTCCCAGAATTTTACACTCAAGGCAAATAAATTAACGAATTTTCATAAATTTTCCCTTATGAAGCAATTGGAAAATATCTATAAAAACCTATTTCACATAGGCCTAATATGGATTCATATCGTTAAAATGGTAATCATAATTGAAGAAATAATTAAATTATAATGAACAATTTACAAATTTAATTGCGCGCCTTATGATTCCATTGCCGTCATTAGTCATTTCCTCAATGATACCATCTTTCATAAGGCTATTATGGATTTCATATTAGTTCGATGAAAAGCATAATTGCGAAGCATGATAGACCTCATTAAAGTGTATCAATTTCATTAGGCCACCTTATGATTCACATAGCTGTGACTAGTGTGAAAAACTCATAAGGTTGTTATTATGAAAAATTGCAATTGGAAGCATTGTATTGAACGCTGATTACGGATTTATGTACGGAAGCACCATCAATTTGTTTGGATGTTTTCAAAGGTAATAAGTTGTCTAGTTACGGGGGAAGGAAGTACGGCAATGAACAAAGGTGGAAATTGTCTTGGAAATTGTAAAAAAACATAGAAAAAGGAAAATTAGTTTAATAAAAGGAGAATGAGGGTTCTGATGTATTGCATATTTCATTATTATCTGTTTTGCTTTAGAAAATGGCTGTAAAAACGTGTAAAAATCGAATTTTTATCCTTCGTCGCGTCGCAGCTCAATATGCATCAGTACTTTACTACATATTGTTGTAAATCGAGTAGTAACACGACAAAGTAGGTGGAAATTCGATTTCCACACGTTAGGAAATCAGTTACCTAATATTAAGTAGATGAACACATAGGAAATTCTGTAAATATTCAGAATGAAATGTATTGTCCACGAGGCATAAAAAACGAACTGTGGAATAATAATTAGTGTCATAAAAACTAATGTAGTTTATACTGCTAATAGAAGAAATTCTTAAATTATCATTTCAATTTTCATAATGCTGTTTTATGAAATAAGCAAGACACCCCATTGGCATGATTCAGATCAATTCATAAGGCGAATCAATGAAATACTTACCGATTCCTTGTGGCAAACAAACATAAGGGAAAATAATGGATATTCATAGTATTTTTGCCTGAGTGTAACTAACGCCCTTGGGATGCACGATTTGTGGTTTTTGTACACTTGAAAGTAATAAACATAGTTTCTATAGAAATAATTCTGGAAAAATCCTT
>NW_018735443.1:0-25313 GCF_002204515.2 Aedes aegypti | reverse complement strand
TCCGCTTCAAATAAGGCTATATGTGACCTCATATTGTCTCAATGTGCGTATTTTCTCTCTTGGACGGCTTGGCCATACACCACATCGGAAAGCGGCAAACCATGAATAATGTCCCTCGTCCATGCAAAAGACCCTCTTGGTTCAACATCATCGTCCAGTATATGGTCCAGCTATACGGACGTGTATGCACCGAGTGGTATTATTGAACCGTCTACGGAGAAAGAGACGACCCGTAATTAATATTAATGATGTATATGAATATAAATAAACACAAATCATATGCGAACTCAAATGAGAAATTCAACGCTTCGATTGTGTACACAGCACAGGAGCTGTTTGACTGGGATAGGCTAAATACTTGAGATTGTCTATTTGTTGTCTCGCTTATCCGAGCGTATGAGTTCGATTCAGTTGACGTGAAGCAATACGTTCTGAGATGTTCGAAAATGGAGTTTGCTTCAAGCACTTTAAGGGGACACGGGAAACCGTGTTATTTTCCCTATCTTTTGTCTCACTCTAACAATTATCATCAAAACTTTGTCGAAGCAAATCTCGAGTTTTAGTGAACCGATGAAGCTGAAAATTTAATCGATTGTGTACCACATATATAGAATATAGTGATAAATTTTTCACATCCATATATGGAGTGGTACTTGAGATCTGCTTCTTCAAATGGATAGGATGATTATAATGACGTCCCGTGCGGCCTTAAGAGGAAAATAACCATCATCGTTTTACAAATTTTCAAAACCAGTTTTTTTGCTCAAAATCGAAGCAATGATCAAGAAAATCTATCATTGCATTGCACTTGCTATCTGAAATACGATGATAGATTTTCATAAGGATTGATTGGAATTTGAATGAAAAAACTGGTTTTTAGTTTTTGATGATTGCTGATGATTGAATGATGGATTCTTGAGCCTTAACGATCAACGCTCCGTCATCGTAATCATCGTCATCATCGAAACTTCAAAAGCAGTTTTTCTGTTCAAAACTAAAAATTATTCGATGAAAATGTGTTCACAGTGTTTCGGTTGAAGAATAGAATACAGTGAACACATTTTCCCGTAAATTGTCTTGATTTTGAACGAAAAAACTGCTTTTGAAAATTACAAAATCAATGACGGATCCTGCCCCCTTAACGAGTGAAACTCTGGATGATGTAAGTTTGAACAACAATTAAAATTAGAATGGATACAATCGAAAGGTAGTTTGATTGACCTGCCATTTCATGTGTCGCTGGCAAAATAATTTGATGGCAGTTGCAATCAAATCAGAGTTTCTACCCCCTGATACAGTGGTTCAAGTTTTAATTCAATGTCAAGACCGACCGACCAGTGTAGCAACTTTTTGTAATTAGTGCCACTAATTAGCCAAACTGTGAGGATTTTTATGCTTCCTAAACAAATTACACAACATGTCATGTACAGCCACCGCTTTCGATCAATCCAAACATCGACAAGCAAACGGAGCAACTCGATTGGGTAAGCACTGGTTATTGCGTTTTAATTAGTTGTTACTGTTAATGAATAGGATAGAAAAAGGTTAGTGACTGATGAGATCTGGTCAAGCACTTCATAAGTACGGTCTTATTAGCAGTTCAAGACCTCTAGGTCACTATAGTGTTGATTATCATCGCTAGTCTTATAGATAAAAATGAAAATAATAAAAATTATCCTTTAGACTAGGTTGTGCTTATTTCGGTTTATCTCAAAATGACAGACAGATTCTGTGCATAAACTTTGTGACATTTGTGACTATCAAGCAAGGCATACAGGAGGTTGTTTTTTAGCTTCAGAAGTCCAGAAGTTCAGTAGGGTCCAAAAGTTTTTCCTCCAAGAATTTTTCTTAATTTTCTGGTCATAATTTATCATCATGTCTGCACTGTAAATAACCCACACGTTCGATCCATATTCTTTTCACTGTGAATCTGTCGTGTCGATTGGCAAGGTAAAATAACGTTTAAAGTCTATGATTCTGTTAAGGATTGACTTTCGTTCAAAGACTTTTCCACATGATTCGAACGTGTTTTACAATGGCGATACTTATCACTAGTGGAACTAATTTGCCTATCATGACAAGTACTTACGTTTGCTAGTCACGCATGATATGTTTAACAACATGTTATTTTTGAGAAAACCGGGTGCCTGATATTGGAGAATCACGCAATCGCTACTGAATCCTACGGTAACGTTTTCGATAATTTGTAAATTTGAGCTAACCCTTCTTCAGTAGAGAAGCTTGGTAGAATACAAGACGCTTCGATGCTTTACTGGTTCCCCTATGGCTTGCTCAATTTTCACCACTTAATTAATTTCAATCTTGTCGCTCCCTTGCGACGCCTATCCACCTATTCATTTCATCATTTGTAAAAAAAATCTTATATAGACTCCCTCTGCCTTTGAGTGAGACCGATATAGCCATAACAAATAAAATATAAATTTATGTGTTTTACATATGAATTTGGATTGTTGATAGCGACTAGTTTTACACCATTCACATCTGAAACACGTTAATCGAACTTGTACAATATTTTCAGTGTGTTACACGATATAATATAGGGTAATTTACAAGTTCGGCATCATTCGGCTATTATCGGCAACCAAATTTGAAACGGTACATTCACAGCATTCTTCTATCAAAACACTCCAATGAATACACTAACATGATTCTTAGTTTCACATTGGTATATTCTAAGACTGAACATAAAATTTCGTACGAGTTGTCATTTATTGAAATAGATAGGCTAAATACGCGATTGGTTTCGGGTTGCCGATAATGGCTTTAGGACATTTCATCGAAAGACATTTGGTCGAATGACGTTTAGTCGAATGAATTTTGGTCAAAAGTAAATTTGGTCGAATAGCCTTAGAACATTTTGTCACATTATATTTGTTCCGGGGGACGGATCTGGTGTAGTGATTAGAACACATGCCCCTCATGCCTAGGACCTGGGATCGAACTCCAGCTCCGAGATAATCACTAATGACATGATAATCATAGTGATGACTTCCTTCGGAAGGGAAGCAGAACTGTTGGCCCCGAGTGCTAGCCTAGCTTAACTTCTCCTTCTTCTTCTTCTTGGCATTAACGTCCCCACTGGGACAGAGCCGGCTTCTCAGCTTATGTTCTTATGAGCACTTCCACAGTTATTAACTAAGAGCTTTCTTCGCCAAAGTTGCCATTTTCGCATTTGTATATCGTGTGGCAGGTACGATTATACTCTCTGCCCAGAGAAGTCAAGGAAATTTACTTTACGAAAAGATCCTGGACCGACCGGGAATCGAACCCAGATACCTTCAGCATGGCTTTGCTTTGTAGCCGCGGACGCTAACCACTCGGCTAAGGAAGGCCCTTCCTAGCTTAACGTAGGCGTTAATAAAGATATAAAAAAATGACGTTTGGTCGAACGAACATTTGATCGGAAGATTATTTGGTAATGGTTGGTTGAAAGATCGATTGGTTCAACTGATAAATGTGAACCGAACCGATTTTTTTTTGCACAATGGATGAACATCGAATCTTTTTTAAGTATACTGAATAAAACAGAATTCAATAACGGATCTATTTAAATGATAATTATTTATTAACAACGATTTTATCGAGGTTAGTATATGTACCACTGTCTATGTATGGAATAAATTATTCTTGTTATTTGTTTTACTCTTCAGCGGTTGTTGGATAACAAGACGGACCATTTTACTTCACCGGATAAATAACAAAAACTATTTTTTCCTAGTTAATCGATGTTGATTTTTTTGTTGAATTTATTATTTTTTCAAAATATAATTATTCATTGGAAAAATGCCATTCAATTATTTCCGTTATTATTCAGTTAATAGAATGTCAAACTTTGTTGAATTTATTATTCTTTCAAAATTTGATCGTTTTGCTGATCTTTATCTAATGATATTCAGTGTGAGCGCTCAGAAACTTCTCTGATTTTCAGATATTAAATCCTATAAACATGGTTAAGAATAGATTGCGGAATCAGATTTGGAATGGGCATAGAATTATTTTATTACCTTGAACTATCTGCATACAATTTACTTTTATACGTCGAATCTAGAGGCCAATTCGGATGACCATTGCATACACAAAACGCCTATGACGAAGTGCATCAAAAGTGCAACTCATATAATACGAGTTTCTACTCATCGTGAATAAGGTTGCTGGAACTTCCTACTTAGAGCATTTATGATGATGGTGTCGAAGACTTTTAATGATAAAAAGTTGATAAATAATTCAAACGAAAAAATTAAACAAGGGAATCGCCTTTATTCTCTGTGAAAAGAGTCGACTGAGGTGACAATAGTTGAGTTGCTTTCATATGATATCAGTTTATCGTGTTTCATCCAAGGGGCTGGCCATAAATTACGTTAGACAATTTTCGGGATTTTAAAAACTAAGATTGTAAGATTTTGTGTATGAAAATTAAAAATATATTGTATGGCTCGTAAATTTGGAGCAATAAATAATAATGATAAAAAAAATCTGAAGCCTCTCCCCCCATAAACGCTTACGTAATCAATGGACAGCCTAATCAGCCTGAATGAGAAGCAAGTAATTAACGAGATTTTACCCCAAGGCTAGTTCTTCTCGGGACCTACGACTTTACTTCCCTTCCGAAGGAAGTCGTCACTATAACTTTTTACATCATAAGACAGTATCTTGGAGATGGGATTCGATCCCAGGTCCGCGGCGAGAGAGGCGTGTGTTCTAACCAGTACACCAGGCCCGTCCCCCATAATGTCACTCTGTAAAATAATCTTTAAAGTTCCTATTCAAATGCCGTTTTCGACCAAATGTCCATTCGACTTAATGTACTTTCGACGAAACGTCATTTGACCATCGCTGATAATAGTACATGAGCATGAGCATGATTGACCGTCCGCAGATGCTACTCCGTTATTGCAAAAAACAGCTGTACTTACACAGGGAACCAACAGACACTACTCGGGATCAGTAGCATCCTCAATGTGTAAGTACTTGTGCTTTCATTATTATAACAAACAAAACCGGCGCCGACTGCGTCCAAATGAAGCTCAATTTGGCGATGAGAGCGATATGTTGACGTCTTACTTGCTTTAAGGAAGCCGAGGAGTCCTCTGTACTTCCACAAGTAGACACTGAAAGTTTGGATATGGGAAAGGTTTGGGTAGAGGATTCGTTTTGATAAACGATAAATATATAATTTGAAATGAATGCGCCTATCTAGATTCGCGATATTACTCGATAAAAGTATTGAACGCCGAACAAGTGTTTGTTGCTTGCCCCACAGGAGCAAGCGACAAGATCAAAGGATCAAACACTACTAACGCGATCCACGATACTATTCCACCGTGGTATGCGAACGACGCGCGACATGTTTGATCCAGCCCTCGTCGTTCGCCAGTTCTTATGTGAAAGACTGCCGAAGAAAACGGGGCTGCCGAAAATAGGAACATTGGCATGAGAATTTCTATGCGTTATAAAAACGTTTCTATAACGTTTTTGCAAACTTTGTGGGTGTATATCGATTGATGATTTGGCTGTGCACATATGTTAATAGATGGACACGTAATTTGGTTGCGTATGTTTTAGAAAATTTTAATAGAATCGCTATTGGCTTAGTTTGGAGAATAGAGTAGAAGCACCGGTTTTGGCCATAGCACCAATTGTAGCCATAGTGGATTATGCACCGCTTTACACAGAACATTCAGATGAAACGGTTCGTGTTTAGTGGAACACATTTACAAAAGAGAGCTTCATTCATTTATTCATCATATTGAATCAAAAATTAAAAGAAAAATCAAATTCACCTAATTTGGCCATGGTCTTCTTAATTTGGGTACTCTCATGAGAAATCAATGTGACTGACAAATTTATTAACCGAAGTTGAGAATGGGGCTGAGACTGGTTCTGGTGGCTTATATTAACAAACGCGATTTTCAATGTGAAATTAAGGTTAATGCTCAGTTCCAATATCTTTCGTACATAATATATATTGAAAATTTTCATTCAGCGTATTTGCAGTACACATAGGGCTTCCCTTTTTTTTTTTTAATATTGTCTTTTAGGCTGGCCAAAACCGGTGCTTCTACCCTGCGTAAATTTCCCTGTAATTCATAAATATCGAATTTGGTAAAAAACACTTAGACAGCACGTACAGGCCTGAGTGATAGGAAACAAAACTAGAACTCTCATCACGAGTACATAACGGATTTAAATTATTTTTAGTCAGTATAATCGTACACATGTTTAGTTTCAAAAAGAGGCCGAAGAATCTCGGGAATGTTTCTGTGGCCGGAGTTTTTTCAGCGGATCATAGGGTCAGGTCGGATGAAAAGGGTGCTGTGCTTTGTACCCCTGGAGGTAGGCACATTTCAAACCACAGATAGTTTCCTGAATCGGCTATAATGTGGCCACTGTATGAAAGGAATAGACCATTTCCGTCAGATCTAACCCCCAGTTTTTTTATTTTTCTTCGAAAGACAATCATTTTTAATGAATATTAACGCTTTCAGATTTTGTTTATATGCAAACCTGATTTTCTTACAAATTTTTGAAAACATGGATACTCACCACATTTTGAAAAATAATTCGAGATGCGGCACAGTTTGTTCAACCCTATGGGTATCAGCGTGGTGATTTTGCAACAGTTTTTCGATTCCACCCCTGCATTGGGATGCTTGTTTACATTTGCAAACGTCAAATCAGGTGCGCGATGAAACTGACCGTGATCCCGGTCAGGGCGCCCCAAACAGGAGCGTCATCGATACTACTCAAACAAACATTTTTAAACCAGGTTGGAACTGGCGCAACCCGTTCTGAATCACAGTTCCAACTCCAACCCGATTCAAGTCTTCCTCTAGGAAAATATATTTTCCTCCACAGATTTAAAATTCAAAACCACCCCCTTACAACAAATCTCTCATCCACCCAGCAGTTATGGTACCGCTAGTTCTATTAGAGGCTATTTTTCACTATTCATGCCGACAAATGCCTTAATCTAACTGTTAGCTGTTGATCCGGAAGATTTCCGCCTTGAGGCAGCAACAGCTGCGCAAGGAAATTTTGAGCGGCTGTTGCTGTCTCTAGGCGGGAATCTTCCGACATATTCAATCCTTTCAATCCTCGTCGGCACAAAGCAGAGAGATCAGGCATCTGTCGACTACAATCCTTGCGTTACAGAACCGTTTAGTGTTCGCCGGATGCGGTCATAACCGGCCAAAGCGGCGAAGGTGGTTTCCTCGGTGTTTACATTGATTTCAGGAGCAGTGAAGGAAGGAGGGAGCGAAACCGATGAATGAAAATGATGAATGAAAACATAAACAAAAATCATCTGGTCATGCCAGCTGATCGTAAAACTCACCACAACGTGGTGGCAAAACCATAGGGGAAAAAATGGGTCTGCATTTTTTCGAGGTGAAACAAATTGTAGGGACCGAGGGGTGAACTAACGTGCCGCAAGCTTTTCATTGTTTTCTAACGGTTAAAGGCTCCAAAACATATCGGTTCCTTAGGAAAGT
Source organism: Aedes aegypti (assembly GCF_002204515.2). Taxonomy (NCBI): domain Eukaryota; kingdom Metazoa; phylum Arthropoda; class Insecta; order Diptera; family Culicidae; genus Aedes; species Aedes aegypti. The sequence continues at coordinate 17,802 of NW_018735443.1, read as the reverse complement.
TTGTTCAGTAAATTGACAGAAAGCATATAAGCCAATAATTTGTTTTCACGGAAATGGTCTATTTTAAGAAAAGCGCATCAGCGTGAACCTTCTGAGAAAAAATAATTTAATAACCATGTTTTCTGCATTAAATTGATCCTACAAATAACCATCTTCGTGTCCCCGGGACACCTTAAATATACAATAATGTGACCAATTTGTGTATGAACATCTATGCCAAGCTTATGGAACGCATTTTTGTGAGCTCTTATGTTAGATCTCTATTTTTCTAGAATTGAAATGGTTCAGTGTGCAACAAATCTATCGCCGATTCTTAAGGAATTAAGTCCGACTGGTCACATCCGGTAATCAAATCTTCTTTTTAGATTCACTTTATCGAAATTCTGCTCAGAGGCAGGGTTTGAATACGTAAAAGAGTTTAATTTGAAGAGTTGAAAGGGATTCGAACGATTTTTGCTTGCTTTGAACACACTTGAAATCAGAAAATTGATATTATTCTGGGCAGTGTTGGAATCACCTTAATGTAAACAGAAATTCACACAGGAAACAGGAAATATTATGCATATACAAATTTACACACTTTATTAGACAATTTTGTGAAAAAAATGAAGTCAGTGTAGCCCCATGTGAATTTTAAACCCCAAAAGCAGTTGCAAAACTGAATTATGCTCAAGCTTATATTTTTTGCTGATCAATAGTAGTAAAGTAGTTATCTTTGCGGTTGTGATGAATGAATACGGCATGAGAAATTGTATTAGAAAATTATGAGAATTGTGTGAGAAGACAAACTTCAAACTTTGAGCGTTATTTTCTCAATGCCTACTTTTCCATATGGGACTTCTTCTTCTTTCTGACGTTACGTCCCAACTGGGACAAAGCCTACTTCTCAGATTAGTGTTCCACAGTTATTAACTGAGAGCTTTATTGCCGATGACCATTTTTGCATGTGTATATCGTGTGGCAGGTACGAAGATACTTTATGCCCTGGGAATCGAGAAAATTTCCTACGAAAAGATCCTCGACCAGCGGGATTCGAACCCACGACCCTCAGCATGGTCATGCTGAATAGCTGCGTGTTTACCGCTACGGCTATCTGGGCCCCGTCCATATGGGACAGTTATGCTTTATGGGCAATGCTGTGAATTGATGTTTTTAAATCGATTCGATCCCTGAAATTGTCCAAACAATAAGAACTAAAGTTGTTAAATCAAGTAAAATGCAATCAAACTACAAAAATGTGTATATTATCAAAATAAATGTTACGTTGAAATCCATGAAGGTGGTTTTAGATTAAGATTATTACCCAGTAATCACAGGTTCTTATATGATAGCATATAAGAGTATAACCGTGGAGGTAATATACATGAATTTTGCATGCAGTCCTATGGCACATGTGTGTCACGGTGTGTTGGGTAGAACCATTTCTAAACAGAAAAATCGACATGAAAATTTGACACAAGAAAGTCAAGATTGTCCCCTTTCATTTGCAACCAGAACAAAATTAATTCCTCCGAATGAAGCATTTAAACATCGCATTAATAGAGATTGAGCCGTCGTGTGTCTCGTATTGGTTCTCAGACCAAAATGTCCCTCAATACGTACGGGTTTCTGCGGTGGTCATTCCTGGGTTATTTATATGGCCACAAAGAAACAGACTGGTCATCCACATGCTCAATAAACTTGAAAGATTAAGCCGTCGGTTGCCTTAACTAAATAATGTTTTCCACTATAGGAATTCCTCTGGTGGACATGTCTGGGATATTCAGTGGCATCAAAACACCAGAGTGACAAATTACTTGTTATTGTGTGAGATGCCTCGTCTTGGAACAAAAACTCAAATGTCCCTCAATACAGAACACTCCGGTGGTAATTCCTGGCTTATTTCAGAGTTCATATATGACTTGAATGATCATTCACTAATTACTATGTAGGATGAGTCACATCGTATGCCTAGTTTTGGTACAAAAAACTTATATGCCCTACTCTACAAGTTTCACCGGTGGTCATTTCTGGGTTATTTCAGTGATAAATATGAACCAGAGTGGTCGTTCACTCACTATTATGTGACATGGGTCACATGGTCAAGAAGATTGATCCGTCGAATGTCTAGTTTAGGTACCTTAATACGGGTGTCTTTGGTGGTCATTCCGGGGTTATTTCAGAGGTCACAAAGGACCTGAGTAGTCATTCACTTATTATTATGTAAGAAAAGTCACATGCCCGAAAAACAAGGTGATTGAGACGTCGAATGTCTTGTTATGTTACAAAAACTAATGTACTCCACGATTCGGGTTTCTTCGGTGGTCATTCCTGGGTTATTTCAGTGGCATCAATGGACCAGACTGGCTATCCATTCATTATTGTGTGAGATGGGTCACGTGCTCAGAAAACCAAGTAAATTGAGCCGTCGTATGTCTAGTTTTGGTACAAAAACTGAAATGTCCCACAATACAGTCAATACAGTGGTCAAAATGAGCCAGAGTGGTCATTCCTATAACTGAGCTAGAAGAGTCACAGGGATTCAAACCATGAAGATTGAGCGGTCACATGTCTAGTTTTATTACAAAAACTGGAATGTCCCACAATACGGATATCTCCGGTGGTCATTCCTGGGTTATTTGATGGTCACAATGATCCAAAGTGCTCATTCATCTATTATCGAACTAGAAGAGTCACAGGTATTCAAAATAATGAATATTACGTCGTCGCATGGCTAGTTAATGTACAAAAGCTTAAATATCGCTCAATACGGGTATCTCCGGTGGTCATTTCTGGATTATTTCGGTGGTTAAGAAGAACGAAAGTGGTCATTCATCTATAATTGAGCTAGAAGAGTCACAGAGATTCAAAATCATGAAGATTGAGCTGTCGCATGCCTAGTTTTGGTGTTAAAACCTCGTGGTCCCATATTACGCGTTACCCGGTGGCCAATCCGGTGCTCCAAAAGGACCAGAATAACCATTCATTCATCCTTTTGGCAAAATACATCGAATCATTAAAAATCGAGAAGAATTGAACACAATTCATTTGGTTTTGGGGCATAAATTCGAGCAACTTCATCGAATTGGCCACCTTCCAGGGCTCCAGGAACCGAATTTGTCAGGGAATGTGCGCCGGTAATTGGTTCCTTATTACAAAGAAATTCTTTGCCAAAATATCCATCAACCGATGTTAATTACATATACAAAACTGCGGTGGACACTGACTTTTCGGATGTTATTGGTTTATGGAACTGGGTATGAATAAGTAAATAGTTCGAGAGGGGTTTCTTAAACTAGACATGTGTGCCTCTCATTTAAGCCCAACAGGACTAAATTCGGTCAACACACTGATTTTTACGAGATGTCTGAATTTTCTGGTCGAAAACGCCGCTAAGTCACAATTTGCAACTTTTTGTTGGGGACTAAAGAAGATTAAGTTAAATAACTTCAAATATTTTAAACTTAAGTGTTTGAAATTTTGAAATTTAAGTCATTCACTAAATCAATGAGGAAAGTGTGAAGTCAGTCAAAAATATAATATTATGCACGAACATGTAAACTTTGCAACATTCATGCAAATTATTTTTAAATTCCTTTTTTTTCAAGAATGGAAATTTGCAAATTTTGAGAGCCTTTACTAATTTTGGAATATTAAGCAGAAAAAGCATCGTACACTTAGCTAACTTAGTACAGAAGCGGAACATAACGGTTTTTTCAAGAGTTGCAAATCAAAATGTAAAGGGAGAAGATTCGTTTGACATAAGTAGTTGTGAAAGAAATCTATATTTCAACACAGAATGTAAGCAGAGAGAGGAGGCAATTGGCACCTATGCCCGGTGAATTTTTATGTCTCTAGCATAATCTAAGAGATTTTGACACTTATTTTTCGATCGATTTTCATCTAAATCAGTTTTCAACAGTTGAATTTAAGAGACAGTTAAAGTAATATTACAAACAACAAAATTTAAAAAAAATGCCCCTGATGAATTATTTTGATTTTAGCAGCAAATGAATGAAGAAGGTCTTGGTTTTACATTAATTTAAATTAATTTGTTAAGAAGTTACACGAAAAAGCAATCGTGATGTATATCGCCTCCAGTTTTTGTATTCTTACTGCAATATCGTATACGTTTTTGTATTTCTGGGAAGGTTTATTTACAGCTTCCAGCACCATTCGACTATTATCGGCTAAATTTCAAACGCCATATACGCAGTATTTTTCTATCAAAATACATAAATGAACACATTCAGATGATTCTTTTCTCTGTCTTCTTCCCGCTGACGAGATTTCCGAGGACTCTATTAATTCAAATGAACACGCCTAAAAATGCGGCTGATTTGAAAGCTGCCGAACAGATTCGCTTGCAGATCTTATGGGAAAGCTGCCGAAGAGAATGAGGCTGTCGACAATAATCACACAGACAAGAGATGTTCGAAAGCGTTGTAATAATGTTTCCAAAAAGCTTTTAACAAGTATGTTGGGTGTGATCGATAGAGGATTGAACAGTGCATAAATGTAAACAGACAAATACGTAATTGTCTGTTGATGTCCGAGAAAATTACAAATGAAGCGCGGCCATCGCGATGCATCGGCTTAGACTGCCCAGAATACATAAAATCCCCTATCTAGTTCAAAAATTTTGATACAAATTGCTTTTATGGCTCCACTAGATTGAATCAACATAAAAAACCGGAAGAAGATAATCGATTTGCTAGATTTTAATTACCAATTCGCCCCAACGTTATCGACAGCTACACTTGCTCACTGACTCTTGACTTGGAAATCGGTGTCCGACGTCATTTTGAAACCAAGTTCTTTGTTCAATCGATGTGCAAAATACAGGTGGTAGGTCAGTCCACTACCACAATATTCACTTGGTCGTTTTCCTGATGATAAACTTGAACAATCCAATAAGCTTCATAACGAAGTTAATCTGGCGTTGCACCGAAGTTTTCCTCATCATTAATTGATTTACAGAACTTACTTCAAGTTGCTCTTGAGCAAATTGTGAAACCTCACATCCCCCTCCAAGTATATCTAACGCTTCAAAAAATAAAACAAAAAAAAAAAGAAAAACCAACGCAAAGTAAAACACCAATCCAACGTCTTTCACAGTTGGGAGCATGCAGTTACAGCCAAGCATCCAATAATACACCATTAAGAACGTGAAACGCTGCTGGGACCGACGAATGCCACATTCCCTGGTCGCACTCGCCCTCTCTCTCTGGGACCAGGATTCGTCGCCGCAGGATGTGGAAAATAAAAGTTTCTATAATGGTCCACTTTGAAGGGGGCGAGCACAGGCAAAACACACGCGACCAAGACGATCACAGAGAACCGTGCCACATTCCTGGAAAGGAAAAATTCCACCCGTCCTCACGAAAATAGACGACCGACCAACCGGGATGTCACACAGGAGTAATTTGGGTCAATCATGGTTAAAATTATTCTCTGTATTTAGTGATCTTCTTATGCCCTAATATCGACTAAAAATGGGTATAGCTCAATAAAGGTAGATTTCGATCCGTTGCGTTACTTGAAAAGATCAAAAATGAAATAAATGATTTACTTGGATTTTCCCCAGTTTAAGTTATCATTACGAAAAAGAAAACCCTATCTGACATTCGTCGGAAAGGACTTTCTTAAAAATATTATTTAGTTCACTTTAACGTTTTACGTTCTCGGAATACACGTAATAAAATAAGCGCGATGCTATCAATAGTTCTGCACTTGGATTGGCACTACTGTTTAATCTTGACAATATCAAGGTAACAGCACTTGAATTCAACGTTGCAAGTTTTGATTTGAAATAAAAAAAAAGTTTTATAAACGTTTCCGCCTGACCCAGATTTTGTACCTTTAATCTTCGGAGTCTTGTATCTTAGCTCGTCACCAACTCGCATCTGTTGAAAGGGGTTGAATTGATTTCAATCAGTTTCTACAACGAGCTGTCAATGATTGCTTCCATACTAAAGACATGGTATTCAAAAACAAAGACTTTTCACTTCAGAGTCTAGCGCTAAGGACAGTAGAGCACATCCAAAGTTAAAACTCTTCAAATTATGGTGATAGGTGTTTTGAATTGAGTCAAGTGATCGATCCATTACATCGAACATGCTGATTTCTTACCGTGTACCCTAGGCAGAAGCTTCAACAATGCTCACTTTTCAGTTAACGATCGCTTGCCTAAGAATCATGCCCATCAGGTGAATTATAATCATGCTCTTTCACATGTTATTTTTCTTCCGAATGGATTTACCCAACGAAAATCCTTTGCCAATATTGCACCAGGTAATTTAAGATTTTCCCTTTTTATTCCTACGAGTAATCGTTTTTATTATTTCAAATCAAATGAAAATACCCCTGCCGCTTGCAGAGAATTTCTATTCCGCCTCTTCATCAACGGTTAATTTCAAAAAGAAAATTATCAGAAAATGCACCTATTTCTAAAAAACATGTCTCCTTCTGATATGATTTTTTTTTTTAACTGATCACTTGAATCAAACGATTAATGGCTTAAGCAGTCCAAGTTTGTGAAAAATTTACCAATGAATTTGTTATGGATTACGTTTCTCTAATTGATCCAAATATTTTTTAAAAAATATTTTTTAATTGGAATGCTCGTTCTTTGAATGGCAAAAGAGAACGAGCTGTTTATTTTTCAACAGCTAATAACATACGCTACATGCATGTTAATTTAGTTATTACTAAAACTTATTTGAAACCTGGATCCAAACTTCAAAAAAAGGCAAACAAAGTTTCAAACTTCTTTTGTTTATCGTAATGGTCGACTGAATGCATGTGGGGGAGTTTCTATCATCATTGATAGGCGTATAAAACTTCAACATTATTCGTAATTCAAAAACCAAAGTTTTTGGATTCTTTGGATGTCTTATTGAAACACAGGTTTATAAAAAAATTTTCAAAGCTGACTTTTTGCCTTTTCAATGCAAACGGGAAATAAGTTAATTTACTTCATAATATAATATAATAATAAGTCAACAATCTTTGTCATTGGTGACCTTTAATGCAAAACATCGGTCATGGAATAATTTGCAAAGCAATACGAACGGCAGCATTTTATTTGATGAGTGTTCTTTGGAATATTTTCTCAATTACAATACCCTGATAGACCTACTTTTTTTCCCTCTTCTAGAAACCGACTCTAGTCACATTGTAGCAAATGGTTACTAACGCTGATTTGATTCTGATCATGTCCTGTTACATTTCAAATATCCCATGAAGCGATTCTCAAATCCTGTCAGCTCCACCTTCAATTATTTTTGAGCGACTGGAATGTATATGAAACATAGATCGATTCTAATCTTGATGTAAACATTTCTTTGCTTTTAGACATAGAAAAATAATTCGACAGTGTTTGGAATGAGGGCTGGAAAGTTAAATTAATAAACTTTGATTTTCCAACATACATTGTTAGACTGAAGACTTCCTGTAAGAGCTGATGTTTCTCAAGACAGCATTTTGAGGCCAAAATTATACAATATTTTCATATCTGACCGAAGGGATGCCAAAAATCTTTGTGTGCGGATGACCCGGGCATCTCCCGAATCCCAAATACGGCTCTGGCTATTTTTTGAAACTATAGTGAGATTAATTTTTTTAAATTTGAAGTTATACTAGCGAGCTTGTTCAAGTGGCTCCTCTGTGGCGGTACTACGGCAAGAAATCGTACAATACCCTCCTTCTCCAGGAAAAAGCAGAAAAGCAAAAAAAAAAAAGTTTAAGGAAGCCCTGCCAGTAACGAAGGAAAATTGGGACTCTCCGTGCCTGCCTCGTCCATCCTTCAGTCATCAGTAGAGGAGGGATCCCGGATGGGCCTCTGTAGCCACAAAGGAACGGCCAGCAGGATGGTGGATGCTGGACCGGGATCGGAGGCCAAAGAAATAAGAATGCTGCCGAAGAAACGTCGATGTTTTAGAGCCCAGACAAACACCATTAACGATGTTACGCAATTAAAGGGAAAAATCAAACTTTGTTTTTCGGATTTTTTTTCTCGGCCTCTCCCTCGGCCTCTGATTTCGATGCGGCGGAGGTAGTTAAACCGTCAAGTTGATTTCGTGTATTAGTTCCGATCAATTGGAAAAAGTTTTCGGGCATGGTTTTTGGCTTCCGGAATAGGATGATGGAGGATGGTCCAATGAAGAAGGGTCCGCCAACCGTGGGAGCTTTCTTTTGGCACGTCTTGTGATTTTTGCTCCCTACCGTTGTTGATGGGGTAAAACAAGTAGGTTCTAATGAAACGAAAAAGTTTTGAATTGTTTATCCACAAAAAGTCAACAGGCAAGTTTTTTTTGAGGCAATGATCACAGAAATATAATTATTCTTCTCCGTGGAGATGGTTTTCATAATTGAAAATTGAGATGAGCAAATTAGATGGATTTTGGCCGTTCAGGTGGATGATGTTACCTTCCTGGAATCAGAATTAAGACATTTTTAGATCGTTTCTGTATTTTTCCCCATCATATTAAGATTTGAAGATATCCAAGCAGAATATCATTGACATCGTGAATATCTAAGTATTAGAGAACATATAGACCAGTGCGACGAAATAGATTTGATAAACGCTGGAGTCATGAAATTTGTCGTAATGATACTAACAATTTGTGAGTGTATAGTGTAAAGTATTTTTTAAAGAAACGTCTATAACTTTACTTGAAGGAATAGTCAGATGTATATCTACTAGAATGCATGGAGAGACTTGGGGGATTCCTTCCGCATTGGAATTCAAATGACAAAGACTTACTTTCGAGAAAAATACCTTCGCGTTCAATGAACGACAATATCAATTCATTATCTCAGTCAGTGTTCAACGCGAATTCAGGTCTGTTTTCAATTAGTATTCCACCCAAGTCAATGACCAAAAACAAATTTACCAGTTCATAATCCTAGTTTATATAGAATGTAACAACGGATTCCCTTTTCTGTACACATTCAACCTGATCCCCCCTAGTCCATTCAATCAGCATCAACCTATAAAATGCGTCGTAAATATTTGCATAACTAGCCGACCCCTTCATCAACCCATTTTGGCAACCTCCACTTCCGCTCTAAAACCAGATGCTTCCCCTTTTTCTCCTTGTTTATTCCCCCCATTGTACAAAATAGACTCGTTGACCAGTTTGCCGGAAACCGTTCATCTTGGTTGGAGGCTTTAACGTTTCGAATTTGATACGTTTCAATTTAAACAACTTTTTATGATTGATGCTGACTTTCCGTCTTGTCGGCTTTTCAGCTTTTCCTCTAGTCCTCCTGGAATGAATCCGATTACACCATCTACGTAAATATACCTTCGTATTACAGTCCAGTGCCGGGCAGATGATTGCAATCAGTGAATGATTGACGCCTGAGGGGTTTTTTTGTATAATACTACCGGGACATTATTTGGGCAGGAGGCACATCAACCGCAAATGCACCAAAACCCGTCAGAATGTACCCAGTTGAAATAATATTGCAGTACCAACCCAAAACTTACCAAAAGTCCGTGATCGCCACGGAAAGAAGGTTATGTTATTTGACTGTGCGTAAACGTTTACGGAAATACGGAAAAGGTTTCCTCTTGGCCTCGTGGCGCTGACCGGATCAGGACAGTCACAGGCTTGGTAGCGACTATGGAAACTTTAGAGAACTCATGCCTGAAAAAAACAGACCAGAGGAACCAATGAGAGACCGAACAAAGAACGAAGAAAATGTATAGAAATCTAAACAGGAACTAGGAGAATTCCTTAAAGAAATCCGACCGGACATTTCCAATGTTTTCGAAAGAGCCTATTTTAGGAGTTCTTAGTAATATTATGAGAAGTAGGGCAATTCGCCTAATGTTGAACGGCTAAAAACGTCGCCTATTGTTGAACAGTCCGTGTGTTTCTTATGGCGTGTTCAACAATTAGCGAGCATTTTGACCGTTCAACAATTGGCGAATTACCCTAGTCCTGCTCGCATTACTGTATGTATTTTGCCATGACTCTGTACAAGAAAATTTATTAGAAATTAATTCTTGTATTAGCTAAAAGTTTCCTTCAGGTGTTACTTCAAAGATTTATTCAGTTATTTATTAAGTGATTCTTCTACGAAATTACCAATGCACTCCTCCATGAATTTAACCCCAAATTTTACCAAGGATAACTCTTGAATTTCCCAAATTTGTCTTCTATCGACTTTCCAAGGCATCCAAGATTCCCGTTAGGAGGAAATCAGTGGGAGTTCAACCATTAATTTCTCAAAGACATGCCTCCACTGATTTCTTAGAATTTTCTCTAAAATTGTGTTTCCGGAATTTTTGAGATCTCAACCAGGAATTTTCGTTCTGCAACAATTCCAGAGATTCCTCCTAAGAAATACTTCAGAAAATATTCAAGAATTTTCACATGAAATACCAAAAACACCTAGTCAGGGATGTCTCCAGTTAATCGTCAAGGATTTTTTTTTCAGAAAACTTCTTAAGTGATTTCTATAAAAACAAAAGGCGGTGCTGAAATTATGCCTCAATTAATCTCTGTTTAAACTTCAGAAGAAATTCCTGATTAACTTCTGCCAGGATCTCTAAAAGAATTAACATATTTTTTTTGAGAAATATTTGGAACATTGTAATGAGTAAACCCTGCATGATATGCTGCGGGAATTCAATTATTATTTTCTCCAGAGATAGCTCCATTGTTTTTTTTTAGGATCCCGTAAAATTGTTGTTCAGGAGTGTCTGTGGAGATTTAGACCAGATTTTTTTTTCAGCAATTCCTCCAGAGATTCCTCCTAAGAATTACTCTACAAAATTTTCAAGAATTTTCCCAAGGAATACCTATTTAGGCATGTCTTCAGTAAATCATGAAGGATTTTTGTTTACAAAGCACTTGAATGATATTCAAAACAATCCGGGTGGCAGTACTGGGAGCATGAATAGAGCTATCTCTGATCAAACTTTTGATGAAATTCCTGTTATACTTCTTATTATTGACTCTTTATCATGTTATTCCCGAGGCTAGTTCATCCTTGTTAATAAAGCGTGGGGGGAGAGGGGATGGCGGTGTAATTTGAAGCGAAGGAGGAGAAGGGGGGAGTTACCTTGTATAATTAACAGAGTTTATTTTGCGGTATTCGTCGTTTTGCTGGTGTTGTCGAATGATGTGCAAGTTTCGTATTGAGTTCAAGGTCTTAACAGTGGTCGTAATGGTAGGAAATGAGGTACTTTCTATTCCACTACAGGTCCAGGATCACAGCAGTGGTCATATTAAGATAAAGATTCCAGCATCTTTTATGAAACTTCTGCAGGATCTCGAAAAAGATTTAACTTAAATATTTTTTTCGAGAAATATCTTGAACAGCTAATAAAACCCTCCATGATATACTGGGGAAATTCATGGATAAACTTTTAGAGGAACTTCATGATCAATCTCTTGCCGAATTAATTTAGGAAGTTAGGGAAATTTAGGGCCTACTATGAAATCGATCCATCCTGGATCTCTAACGGCATTCATAGTACGTGAGCCTGCGTGCTTTAATGAGCTTGACAATATCCACATTTTTATATAGGGTGCAGAAACCACTTGGGCACTTCCATGATTCACTTTGGCATGGGGTTTTTTTCTCGGCCGAATTGTCTGAAATTTTTGCAATAAAAAAGCACTCCAATAATGATGCATATTATGGCCAAATATGAGCTGCAAATCTTTCAAAAAAAACCCCACTGCCGAAGTGAATCAAAAGTGCCAAGAATAGGATCCGGCTCCCTACTTGGTACAATTCGTGATGCAACGCCACCAGCTGCCATTTTATTGTTGCCGCCGAGTATTGTTCGCAGCACCAATATACTCCAAAAACGCCGAAGCTTCCTGGTCGATGCTTGTATAGAGTATCCGAAAGGAATCAGTGTCTTGTATAGCGCGAATAAGAACTAAGACCATAAGCAACCGTGTGACAATGGTATCGTTTCTTTGCACGCCTGTCCACCTAATAGCTTCTTCGAGGGCAATGTTGACTAAGATTCTAAAGCGCATATCTTTGCTTCAACCCATCTAAGGTTATGAGGAGTGTGAAATCTTAGCCTCATCCGCAACCCGCATACTTAATTTTGATCCATCTAACGTTGCACGAATCCAGTCTAATCAGCATTAACAAATGTTTTCAATTAGCATATTTTCCTAACAAATGGAAAAATGCTAAGGTTGTTCCAATTTTAAAACCAGACAAAAATCCTGCAGAAGCTTCTAGCTATCGTCCAATCAGTTTGCTTTCCTCCATCAGTAAACTTTTTGAAAAGGTTATTTTGAACAGAATGATGGCCCACATCAACGAAAATTCAATTTTGCCAATGAACAGTTCGGATTCCGCCATGGACATTCGACCACTCATCAACTTTTACGTGTAACAAATTTGATCCGTTCCAACAAATCTGAAGGCTATTCTACTGGTCTTGCTCTTCTAGACATAGAAAAAGCATTCGACAGTGGTTTGGCATGAAGGTTTGATTGTAAAATTAAAAAACTTTAATTTTCCAACATACATTGTTAGAATAATTCAAAGTTATCTGTCAAATCGTACACTTCAGGTTAATTATCAGAACTCCAGATCTGAAAGACTTCCTGTAAGAGCTGGTGTTCCTCAAGGCAGCATTTTGGGACCAATATTATACAATATTTTCACATCTGACTTACCTGAGCTACCTCAGGGATGTCAAAAATCTTATTTGCGGATGACACAGGCCTCTCCGCCAAAGGACGAAGCCTGCGTGTCATCTGTAGTCGATTGCAAAAAAGTTTGGATATTTTTTCTTCATACTTGCAAAAATGGAAGATTTCTCCTAATGCTTCCAAAACTCAACTAATAATATTCCCACATAAACCAAAAGCTCTTTATTTGAAACCTTCAAGTAGACATGTTGTCACGAATGAGAGGGGTTCCAATAAATTGGTCAGATGAAGTTAAGTATCTAGGGCTCATGCTAGATAAGAATTTAACTTTCAAAAATCACATTGAGGGCATTCAAGCCAAATGTAATAAATATGTAAAATGTCTCTATCCCCTTATTAATAGAAAATCAAAACTTTGTCTTAAGAACAAGCTGTTGATATTCAAACAAAATTTTCAGGCCAGCCATGTTGTATGCTGTACCAATATGGACTAGCTGTTGTAATACCAGGAAGAAAGCTCTGCAGAGAATTCAAAATAAAATTTTGAAAATGATCTGAGGCTTCCTCCCTGGTATAGTACCAATGAGTTACATAGAATATCCAATGTTGAAACATTGGGAACAAATGTCAAATACAATCATTAATAATTTCAGGCAAAAATCGTTACAATCCTTCTAATTGCCAAAAACGATTAATGCGTTTTATATGTTTTTAGGTAAGTTAGGTTAATGTATATTAAAAAACGTTTTTTCTCCTATAGAAGCAGGTGAAATGACTCACCTTAAAAAAACTGAAAACTGCTACGGCCAAACCATGAAAATTATATGTTTTAACAAAAGTGTTAATTAAATCTAAATTTTTTTACCAAATTAAGGATGATAGTGTTTTTGTCTAAATAACACAGAACACCTAGATATAAGAAATGAATGTAATGTTTGGAAAATGATACTTAATAAAGAAAAACAAAAAAAAAAAAAAAAAGCCTAATCAGTAATTGTTCGGAAAAACTATGTTCTATCATTATCGTCATAACTCATTTCTCTTCCGTTAATGATTACCATGAAAGTTCGCAAACTGATTACGCGCAAAAGCCTTGAACAGCGGTTGACGGTGAGGGGAGAGTCACCGGAGCTGGAGTAGTTGTCAAAGCTAGCCCTCAACTATGCAGCGGAAGATGCTTTGGGTTCGTGGAAATAAATCGACGGAACTGTTGATTTGACGCAGAGTGTCAGTCAAAGCAAGTGATTATGCTGCGTCAAAACGTGGAACGATATAAACAGAAGTGAAGACAACGAACCCATCCATTCTGGGATAAAAGCGCCGCTTAGAATAGTTGGAGTGCGAAGAGATGGAGCAGCTGTATCGTTTTCAAGAAACGTGTTTGTTCTACAAGAAACTCAATGCATCTCGCAAAGGTTTTGTGCCGTAAGCCGAAATGTGCCGGGTTAAGGATGGAGGTATCTTGAAGGACGAACGTGAGGTGATTGAAAGGTGGAAGTAGCACTACGAAGAACACCTGAATGGCGTCGAGGAGGAAGACCAAGGCAGCAGCAGGCTTCATCAGTACGACGGATAAAGGAGACGTGTCAACTTCCACAATAGATGAAGTTCAGGATGCTATCAAACAGCTCAAGAACAACAAAGCAGCTGGAAAGGAAGGTATTGGGGTGGAGCTTATTGAAATGGGCCTGGACAGGTTGGCTACTTGTCTGCACGATTCAAAGCCAGGATCAGGGATACAGAACAGTTATTGGAGATGACAAATTAGAATATGAGAACTATCGAACGATCAAAATTCTTAACGCAGCCTATAAAGTGCTTTCCCAGATCATCTTTCGCCGTCTATCGCGCCTAGCAAGCAGACTTGTGGGTAGTTATCAAGCCGGTTTCGTGGACGGGCGATCGACAACAGACCAAATCTTTATGCTGCGGCAAGTCCTCCAAAAGTGTTGCGAATACCAAGTCCCTACGCACCACCTATTCATCGATTGCAAAGCAACTATGGAAAATTATGGACGAGAATGGTTTTCCCGGGAAACTGACTAGACTGATCAATGCAACGATTAATAGTGTACAGTGTTGTGTGAAGATATCGGGTGCGTTATCGGACCCGTTTGAAACACGCAAAGGATCTCGACAAGGCGATGGTCTTTCCTGCCTCCTGTTCAATATTGTGCTAGGAGGTGTCATTAAATGGGTGAGCTTCAACATGCGGGGCACGATATTCAATAAATCCAGCCAGTTCGTCTGTTTTGCATGACGAAGTAGACATTATCGGAAGAACGTTCCATGTGGTTGCTGAACAGTATACCAGACTGAAACGTGAAGCAAAACGGGTTGGATTGAAGGTAAGCGCGATAGAGCATGCATTGACAGACGCGTGATGATCGACGGAGGTGAGTTCGAGATGGTGGACGAATTTGTCTACCATTGTCTAATCATTGGTAGCTTCGGATAACAGCAGAAGTAGAGAAATTCGAAGACATATTATTGCCGGAAGTCATGCAAGACCTGGTAAACTTCTCCTCCTTACTAAGTGTACCATGTACAAGACGCTGATAAGACCGGTAGTCCTCTTCGGACATGAGACGTGGATAATGCTCGAAAAGGACCTGCAAGTGCTAGGAGTTTTTGAACGACGTGTGCCTTAGGACGATCTTCGGCAGAGAATGTGCAAAAGGCGTATGGAGGAGAAGAATGAACCACCAGCTTGCGCAACTCTATGGTGAACCCACTATCCAGAAAAGTCACCAAAGCTGGAAGGGTACGATGGGCAGGGCACGTTGTGAAAATACCGGATAACAATCCCGGAAAAATGGTGTAAATGGTTTGACTATGTGGAGCAGGATCTTGGATCTGTATCTATTGTGTACGAGAAGACTGAGATAATGTTGCCCTGTAGCTAGCTAGCCAGCAGGTAGTTTTTCTTCCCCCTATATCCTTAACAGAGTACGGTGCAGTATTTCATATATCTACTCACTACCTTGCTTGAAAAGTTAGGCCGGGAGCTCGTTTTTTCCAGCAACCTTGCTGTTCTTCAACTCTTTGATTATCTTTATAACGGCATCTAGTGTCGTCACCTCCGCATATCATTTTGCTCCATGCTGTTCTGCGCCTCAGAAATGACATCTTCTTCATACAGCTTTTTCTTTTTGCGGTGAAGTCTTGCTCTTGCTTCCTTGTACCGCTCCGGGTACCAGGCACTTACATCTGGCTTCTGGTAACATTTTTCTCATCCGTCATATTTTGGCACTCCTTATCAAACCAACCATTCTTAGGTCGTCTCTGAGTAGTATTTACCTATCATTTTTAAGAATATCTCTATGATATTGATTGACAACATTACTAGAAGAATCAGCGTTCGAACTTCTGTAGAAGTTACTGAAAATAGTAGCCTTGTACTAAACAATTATTTGGATAAAATTCTGGATACATCTTTAGCACAATTTGTTGGGGTATTCTTTAAAGACTGAAGGTATACTGTGGAGAAATCACTAGAAGACATCTTCACTTTTTTTTATTAGTATCATTCCAAAAATTGCATTAATTTCTTATATCTAGGTGTTCTGTGTTAGACAACACTATCATCCTAATTTGGTAAAACAAATTTAAGAATTTATTAACACTTTGTTAACAACATATTACATTTCATTTGCCGTAGCAGTTCAGATTATTTACAGGTGAGTTGATTTCACCTGCTTATAAGAGAAAAAAAACGTTATCAATTTTCTTAACCTAACTTAACCTAAATATATAACGCATTAATCGTTTCAATAGAAGAATGTAACGATTTTTGCCTGAAATTATTATTTATTTTATTTAACATTTGTTCCAATGTTTCAACATTGAATATTCTATGTAACTCATTGGTACTATACCAGGGAGAAGACATCTTCACTCTTTTCCTTTATGTTTTGGAGTGAATTTCCAAAACACCTGTGTAATAGTCACGTAAGAGCCTCTGATGAGTTTACTGATGCCTGTAGAATTTTACATCTGGACCCAACTGTGAAAAAGGGACCTTTAGATTAAATTAGAGACTTTCCATTTAAAATAGATATTTTTTTAGATTATTAAAATAATGAGCCTACCAGCCCTGCAGTCAGGAGAACAACTGGTTGTTGCCTATTTGTATGCGACTGACAGCTAGGCGATAGGACTTCGGGACGATGGTTTTTCAGTAACATCTGTGGGTCATGGGTTGTTCTGAGTTGGGACATCAGCATGCCGAAGCTATGGCTAGCGAAAAGTTAACAACTGCACCGGTTAGTTAAGTACCGGTGCTGGATGAAATTCCGAACATTTGAATCTTATTAATGATTGAAGGTGAAGATCGAAATTGCAACAGCATAAATATAGAGAACCAAAATTAACACCGGTGCTGAATAATTTGACCGATTTGTCAATGTCTGGTTTTCCAGATTTGTGCTCTGGAAATTTTGAGATTTGGCCTCGATTCTTCTTCATCTTAAACCTTGAACCCTATTTTGGTTTTGTTTGTGATAAAAAATTAGTTTGACTTGTTATGCAAATATCACTATGGCTCATTGATTGCATTCCTGTTACAAAAGTATCGATATTTAGTGTAACAGTTGGCGAAATTTTGCCCTACATTGGAAATATTGATTATATCACTAAGGTCGAACTTTTGCCCTACACCTAAAACAATATTGTGGGATGAAAACAAAACACTGAAATAATGTTAACGAAAGAACAAAAAATAACAGACAATATTATGCACTAAAATTGGGTATCAAAAATGGTTCAAAACTCATGATGAACAATATATATTTATACAATTTATGAAAACTTATTTTCTTATCTCAAACATGTTTGAAGTAAGTCATGTGAAATTTTCAAACTATTCTATAGTTGTTCGGAATCGGAATCAGAACGGTAGAGACAGGGTAGCAGCAAGCAAATACTGAACCACGGTCGGTCGCAGAACGACGACGGCTTATGACGGGAAGGACGAGGAAAAACAATCTTCCGGAGGAAATTATGTCAACAGTGATTTACATAATCAACGACGAAAAGTGGAAAGTGAACCCAAAAACATAATGACCATGGTGGGCGCGATGCAGAAGAAGGGAGGAAGGAGGCATGGACGGTTGACCATTATTTTCTGATGCGTCATATGGCTCCGGCGCGATGGAGGAAATGGCGAGCGTTCCTAAAC
>NW_018735442.1:0-89693 GCF_002204515.2 Aedes aegypti | reverse complement strand
CCTTACTTGATAGTTTAGTAGAGTATTTCACAGCACTGCAAAAGTTGAAAGTTTCCCAGTTTAAAGCGCATTTCATACATCAACATCTTAAACAACATTTTTGCGAGTAATACCAGCCGGGGCCTTCCTTAGCCGAGTGGTTAGAGTCCGCGGGTACAAAGCAGATATTATAGCAGATATTGAATGCTGGTTGTAGAACAACAAAATGGATTATCGCGTCAACATGGTATTGACAAATTTTCAAAGCAAGGGGACATTCAAATATTACGTCCATTAATTTTAGGTCTATCTAATTCCTTTCTTTGCTCACTATCACACCAAGCCCTTAGTGCATGCACTGTCACACTTTCGTACACCTCCACTCCCCTAAATGATTGACGTAATTTTTTAACGTTCCCCAAAAATTATACTGTTTCTTTAACTTTGTTATAGGAGATTTAAAACATTAAATGTGATTCCCAATCAAATACGGACGTATAAAAAATAAAAGGTTATAACCCAAGCTATGAGTTTCTGTTACATAGTTTTTGTACGATACATCATTTTAATGATTCGTATGTAATCACTCATTTATGTTATAATACAATATTATGCACTTTTGTGGTCATTAGAACCAGATACAGGCACTAAGCTTGATCAAAATACTGAAAATGAAAATTGGTAGTCCACAACGAACATCGACCGGGTAAGTGCCGGCACCAGCACAATTGTGCTGGTCCCACTTTGTCCCTTCGGAAATCTTTGCTATGTGAATCAATTCTCATTCGGTCTTCACCATTTCAAAGAATGACTCTTTCACTCTCGATTCGTACCTGTGCATACCTAACAAAAACGAATAGTTGAAAAGTTGCGATAGATAAAACTTTTTCAATTCTTACGGTGTTTGTTTACATTTTGTTTACCTCGAGCTGGTGTTTTCTAAACACGGTGTAAACAAAAGATTTTGTGCCTAATTACAAGTATCAATGATAATTCATTAATCGAAATCAAAAAAGTTTAGTAAAACAATGATTTATTGGCTAAAAGAATCATTCAATGTCATGGGTGCCGAACAGCACAATTGTGCTGGTTCGTCCCGAAAGGGATATATTAGAAGATAAGAAAAGAGCTAGGTTTTCAGCCAATAATTCTAACATACTAATGACGTTTTCGATTATTCCCGACGGTGCACCACGCGAGTGTAACAGTTGACACCGGAAAATAAAACGGTTTCGGTGCAATAATTTGACAGCGGCTTCAATCAAAACAACAATTTTGTCATTTTGCATGTCAACAGATAGAAGAGCTGTTTATGTTATTCATGATGACACAGGAAACAGGATTCGGACACAGATTCGTTTGGGTTTTTATAGTTTGTTAGCGGTGTTTATATCACTGGCTGCAAACGTTACTATGCCTAAAAGTATGGAACAACATTTTTCTTCCAATGACAAACACTGTGATCATTTTATCTCATTTCGAACACCTTGATTCAAATTCCGAATAATAATAATAAAAATCATCAAATACAGATTTAGAAAATTTGAAACATTCACGTCCTTGATACTTGAATTTTGACTATGCATTTGAATTGTGTGATATTGCCGCCGCTAAATGTGGATTCAAAATGAGCTCCGCAGCTTCTACAAAATTCATACTTCCGCAATGTTTCGAACTCACGATGCAAAATACGGCGATCTTTTATCGTATAACACTTAATATTTTCGAAAAGTGAATCAGCTTTTTTAATAACGAAAAGACAGCATCAATGAAATGCAATCGATTATTGCATTGAAACCCTAATGAAAAATCATCGTCGGTTTCTCGTAAACCGATTGTTTCTTTTTTAAACATATGGAACCAGACATTTAGTAATCATTATATTTTGTTGGCATCCGCGTTTTTCAGTAAAATTTTCTCTTCTGCTGTAATCCAAACATCTGAGTGAAGAGTTCCTTTTTATGACATTAGCTATAAAAGTTCCCCTTACATACTGATAGAACATACTCAGACCAAAGACACATTAAAGACTTCCATGCCCCTTGCAGTTGCCCAAAATTTTATGGCTCATAAGGTAATCTAGAATGCCGTGAAAAGTGTACTGCGATCTGTCAAACTTGGGTACCTTTTGCACTACCGAGGGACCAAATGCAGTACTAGAAGTGGTACCCAATTGAAGCCCGAGTGGGACGGACCTGCTCAGACGTCGTAGTATTCCCAATTATACTTTGGGAAGGTGTTCCGGTATTCGCCATGTTCCAGTTATTCGCCACCCGGATTATATACCGTTTTACGACATACATGATTGCCAATTGTATAGTGCTCGCTAAATTGCTTTAAGGTGATACGGAAACATTCTTAGAACCCGCAAAATTTTCTCAGAAAATAATAGAAAATAAAACATTTTCCTTAAAATGTTTGCTCCTTTGCGCCATGGTGTTCCTGATAAGAAATCAACGTAGGTGGCGAATTCAAGAACTGAAATTAAAATCGTGGCGAATACTGGGGCAAACGGTCCAGTATTCGCCACCCCCATTTTCAATACAAAAACAAAGTTTCTGATTAGTTTTAATATTTTCCCTGCTGAGTATGGATTGAAAGCTTTCGTTTGATGTATTGACAGTAACCAGTATGTATAAACAATGTTTTTCATTAGGGTGGCCAAAACTGGTACACCTCCCCTATATGATCTTTATTTTTTGTAGTTTTGTTCATTTCTGAAAGCTAAGAACATTTCTTCTTTTACTGAATAAAAAGATTCAATTCTAAAATAAATTCATTTCATCCGCGCAGAAATGTCCAAAAATGAAGAATCTTGTTTATTCGTAATCGAAAACAACAAAACCTACCAAAATAATCAAAACAAGAACGACACTGACAGCAAAAAACCATACATGTATTGGTAAAAAAGAGTTCATTACCTGCTACACGCGATTCGATCAGGGTGTAGGATTTTCTACACCGGTGGTGATCAAGTATAAAAAGTGCAGAATAAAAGAACGGTTTGGGTGCAAGTTTTGCTACACCGGTGGGAAAACGGTGCAGGCGGTGCAAATAAAGAAAAACGACATAAGATTCGTTGGACTTTGACCTTTAATTTTGCTGATATTAATTGCTTTGAAGAACAGCCTCTTCCGAAAGGGTAATTTATTATGAAACGGATAGCCATAATACGCGCAAAATTACGATGTGGTTAAGTTTCTGTTTTGGACGCTGCTACCCACTTCCTTCACTCATAATTTCAAAATTTAAGTCTACGGGAATTAGGATCTCCCGAGAGATTTTGTTTTATTTGATCGATTTTCAACGCGAACGGCTGTCAGATCCTCTAGGCTAGTGCACTTGAAAATTCAAAGTTTGGCTTCATTTGATAATCACCTTAAGCACATATCTTTTAATAATATAAAAGTACTTTTTTGCTGAAATTTAAGCTGGGTATTATTTTGATGATAATTAAGGTGAAAGTGCATCGAAGCCAAACCTCGAATTTTCAAGAGCACAAATCTAGGGAACTTGACAACCATTTGAGCTGAAAATTTAATTCATTGATCACCACCAGCGAGTTAGCTCAAACGGTTGTCTAGTTCTTTAGATTTGTGATTTGAAAATTAGAGTTTTGGCTTCGATGCATCTTCACCCTAACAAAAAAAAAAAAAAAATGAAGCTAATCGTAGTTTTCCAAAAGATGTACAGTTTCGTTTTTTTTTAAGTTAACAAACTTAACATTGCACCTGCTAAATATTCATGTCACATGATTCGAAACGTGATGTTTTTAACTGATGTTTATTTATAATTCCTTCAAAAAGTTGTCAATACTTTTATCATGAAATTCAGCTTTCAGGTTTTAGTAAGATCCATTTCTCGATTTGATACCCTGAAAATATCACAAACTGTAATGTTTTATCCAATTCCGAAAACCTACCGAATGACTTTGAAAGTTTCAGTATTGAACTCATGGTGGGTTGCGATAAATACGCTTGACGGCTAGGTAGGTCGTGCATCCAAATACTTCGGGACACTACGCTCCAGATGTTTTATCAAATTTTTCATATTTTTAAGTTTTGCCTAAAAATTTTCAAGACCTACTATGAGTGTTTTTAGCGTAGTGTTTGTTTTGAGAAACGTGTATTTTTTTTGTCTCTTAAAACCTATAACAAATCGGTTTTTGCCCCAAAATGTTTGAATTCATTCATTCATTTTCACAAGTTTTTTGTAGTTAAAAAATAAACACAATCGTTAAAAAGTAAGAAATTCATATTTTTCATTGTAACATAACTTTTTGTATATTTTTTTTCTCAGGGACACTCTGATCCTCATGATTTTTTTTTCTTTTCCTCCTCATTATCCTTAATACAATATACGAATTTAAAAAAGGGTCCATTTGCAAAAATACATTTTTACCGGAATTTCAATTCACTATGAAATCAAAAAGTTTCGATGTGAACTGAGAATGCTGCCAACAGCTTTTAAATGATAGTTTTCAGTTTTTTTTTCTTGAAAATATTAGTTTTTTCTTCCCTATTTTTAAGATATTTGCGGCGACACATGTATTGTTATCTACTGTATCGGAGTTTTGAGTCGCTTATTTATACTAACTAAATACTTATTTGAAATTAATATAATTGATGCTTATGGATAAACCACTGATAGTTAAACATTTTTTAAGGAAACGAATGTCCCCAAATATCATGACAAAGCTATCTATCAGTCATTAAATGAGGTCCGTTGACCTAAAAGAGCCTAAAATATGTAGTTCCGGAAGTCTTCGGTCTGATGCGTTTACGGTTTTTTCATTGACTTCAGATGAAAAAACGAATCAGAATAGAATATCTGAAGACTATCATTTTGATGGAATGATAGGCCCATCAACAGTCTGGGACCTCATTTGTTCGAATAGTGGTAGGTAGCAAATACCAAATCGATTTGTCGGTTACCGCTGTTATCCACAATCGCCCCATTGGATAGATGTGCCCAACGTAATCTAATTTAATTTTTAGTTGCAGAATCACTAATCACTTCCTATTTACTTCTCTTCCCAACACATTATTAGGCATCTCGCAGCATTGGGCGAATGAGGCAGAAACAGTAATCGACTTGCAGTGGAAAATGCGATAGCATCAGAGCGTGTAAGCATATCTCGGAGCACTACTGCTAGTCGGAAGCCGAAAAAAACTCTCCTGGCTTAGAGCATAGGTGCGCTGGCGTTGATCCATGTTATTCGAGACTTGAATAGCTGATATTGCTGAGAGGCGTGTGCCAATGAAGAAAGAAGCAAAAGCCAAATTAGAGTGAAATTGCTCCGAGCAAAACAAACGTTGAAAAACTTCCCGCATTCAATTGGAAATAATGTGATCATTCTGTACCTGACAGGAGGCCTCGTAAATGCTGGCGGAAGACCCCAGAATAATTTGTAGATCATAAATTTGAAGTGATTCAATAGTGAACAAGACAATAAAAGACGTAATTGGTTACGAGAACTGCAAAAAAGCAAGTGATGAACCAAACAAGAGCTGTGAGAGATATTTTTGAGAAATGCTTCATGCTGTATCAAACTAGAAAGTCCATGTTCTGCGCAACGTGAGCCTTTGGAATAGAATAAATTAATTGGAAATTCTGTTGGCTGGGCAAACGGTTGGTGATCAATTCAAGATGGGAAATGCGATAAGCAGTGCAAATGAATCGACGCTGCCTCGTAGGCAAGCACAGTACTATAATGATTGTAACGGAAAACGGTGCTGTTACGAGAATGGGGCAACCAATACGGGCTCTAGGAGCAGCCGTCAAAACCAACAACAGCAACAACAACAGAATCCTGAAAACTCACGAATGCTTTTTCTATTGTACTTAATCCATCGCACCTGGAACGTCGTGGTTGACAGTGTTGATCAAAAAGGCAAAAAGTAAGTATCATTTTTATACCACTGGTATTCCTGAGAATTATTTGCAGTATAGAGCCGACTTTGCCAACCCTTCCATAGGTTTCAAACTGGAAATTTCTTACGACTGTCTTCAATAAGTTTAATAAGGAAAACGGTAACATCCGCTGTTAATTTCAAAGCGTCTAGGTCCAGTTCCCGGCACTTTCAGCATCTTTTCGTAATGGTAGTTCCCTTGACTTCCCTGGGATTCTATGAACCAATTGTCGTGCCAGCTACACGCTATACAAATGCGAAAATGGCAATTGTGGCATAGAAAGCTTTCAGTTCATAACTTTTTGCTATCTTTATTTACAAGATTTTTAGCTTTGGACTAGTTCGTATCGGAACCACCGGCTTTATTTTCCTTCCGAAGTTAGTCGTCACTATAACCATTTTAGGTCATAAGTGACTATATCGGGGATGGGATTCGACTCCAAGTGCTCCACGTGAGAGTTCTAACCACTGACACCAGATCTGTCCCTATCAATTAATAACTGTGGAAATGAACTTATCATATTTAGCTAAGGAGCAGACTCTGTCCCAGTGGGGACGTGATTCCAAGACGAAGAAGAATTATCTCGGAGAAAGTCTACTTTTTGTGACATTGTGACAGTTTGGGTTGGGATGCCTATGCTTAAGATAGGGGAAAATCCATGATTTTTCAACGACTTTTGATCGATTATATCTTCACGAAACAGCATTTTTTGGTTGAATAGTTGTACCGTCAAGCTACCATTCACCGTGCACTTGAGAAAAATCTGGACTTTAAGAAAAAAATGTATGACTTTTTCCAAATAATTTAAAGCGTACTACGATACCACTACGAAGCGTACATTTATACCATAATTCAAGGAAAAATCTAAAACTAGTGATTCATAACAAAAAATCACTCAAAACATATGCTTACAATATAATGTTAAGGTCACCTCGTACCGTTCTATGTCACCATTTACCGTGCACACTAGTGCACCATTCACCGTGCGTATAGTTATCGTCATGATTTATTTTTGTATCTTGAAGAAACGTTATTGGTGGGAACAATTATGTCGCTAGTAGTGTGCGCACTCATTTTTAAGAGTATTCAAATCATTATCTATCTATCTATATAAATAAAATTGGAATGGTGTTTGTATGTCACGAAATGGCTTATGAACGGGTCAACAAGATTGAATAATTCTTTCTCAATTTGTTCGTCAAGGGTTCCGACGTGCTTGTGTGTATGAAAATCGCAGGATATTCTCCGGGAAAGTTGGAAAAACGAGCGCGAACGAAAACAGTTATTCTGTATGGGACGATGAATAGCGTTTCAACAGCCTACTGATGGCAAGACGAATTTTGCCGGGACCACTAGTTTACATTAAATACCATGGAAAGGTTTTAAAAATATTGTTTAAATAATTAATTTTTCATTAAAATCGGTTATAGTGGCGTTTTGGGCTGTATTGTCCAAAACCATTCCATATTACGCTCAAAACTGAATAGGCAAAGTAGTTAAATCTACGACATAACAATTACCCAATCTAAACCCTATTACGCATTAATTTCATGCCTTTTACAATAATGCACGGTAATGGGAACCATACATATTGAGAAGGGTCCATTTACCGTGTATTTGGGTTTCGAAATGGAACACAATAAAAAAATAATTTCATAAAATCTCATTGCTCATACAATTGAAATACATCTAGCTTTGTAGTATCCACAGCAATAAACTTGTTGAAATTATGGAAAATTTGATACTCTAACGTTAAACCGAAAAATGTGAATTTTTTGCGTTTCTACTAGGAGTGTTAAGAAATCTCATTATTAAACAAATTCACATGAATTTTGACTACATAAACTAAGTTTTTCAAAAAGTATTGTGACAAGAAACTACTTCATTTAATCTGTTCTGTATTATTTTGCTAACAAAACAATAATTTGTATAATTTTTATTATATATTCTGTAGGAATCCGTATATGTGCACGGTGAATGGAGGCCGCACGGTGACTGGTGACTTAACGGTACAAACAATGTTGTTAATAGACTATTTTTTTCCGAAATCAGTTTGGTATTTTTTAAACAGTACAGTGTCCGTTCGATTTTGACACGTTTTGTTTTTGGCATGGTTTTGAATCTGGCACGTTTTGATTTTGACAACTTTACCATTCGATTTTGACACGGTTCGATGTTGGCAACAGAACCTGGTGTAGTGGTTAGAACCCACTCCTCTCACACCGAGGGCCTGGGATCGGTGATAGTGACTTATGACGTAAAGTTTATAGTGAAGACTTCTTCGGAAGGGAAGTAAAGTCGTTGGTCCGAGATGAACTAGCATAGGGCTTAAAATCTCGTTATTGAAGAAAAAAAAAGTTCGATTTTGGCAACAAGGAAATTCAAATACCGTTAATCCGGGGTAACATTGAACGGTAGGACCCTTCTCGTTAAAATTCTAATCATCATTCATTGATGCGGAACATTTTCAAAACATAAATGGTGCCTCTCTTTCCTACATGCATGAGATAATAAAAAATTAGGTTTTTGTGAAAATTGCGTTTAGTTCATACCTAAATTTGTCAAACTTTTTCAATCAATGATTTTTATCATTATGCATGGCACTTCTGAAGATTCATGTCTCACATGAGTTCTGCAAGTGGTATGAGCAAGAAAAATGCAATTTTTACTAAAAAATGGCTTTGCCAAATATGATTCCGTTGTGGAATCTTTAATAAGTCTATTCAATTAAGCAACATCCTATAACTACTATGAGGAATGCTGAATTTCCATAGGAAACTGCCTACCTTTAGGCGTATTCTACGGTTTAAAGTGTTTTTGGTTTTTAAAATAACTCAATAAGTAAATGACTTGAAAGGGTTTGGTCTTCATATTTGGCTTCAAAGACTATTGAATTTAAGTAAGTAAAGTAATTTTCAGTACTATTGAACATTGTTTACATGGGTGATCCAATGCTACCCCATATCAGGTAAATAAAAAAAATATTTGAAACATTTATTTAAACATGCTTGATTTGTTTGTAAATAAAAACACAGTATAATAGTAACGAGCGGTGGGTGCCAATACTTGTTTTTAAAATATATAACTTGCAACCTTTAGCATTTTAAAATGAAAAAAAAAAAAATAGGAAATACCCTTAAAAGTGATCAGTGTTACCGGTAATTTCGGGTGAAATTGATCATTTTTCCCCGTTTTTCACGTCAGTTTCCTATGATGTTGTCATTTATTCGTTAATTTTCATAAGGTTTCATTGATAAATATTAGTGCTCTATAAATAAGAAATAAAATCGAGCGATGTGTGATCAATTTCACCCGAATTCACGGTTACCCCGGATTACGGTACGAAAATGTGTATCATGGGTCAGTCACCAATCCTGTTAATCTCAAGGTGTATGTGGGTCGTTTTGAGGCTTATCATGTTGAAAATAGGTAAATTTAATTCGTTGTCAATATTACGATGATGAAAGTTGTTATAAAAACAACCGTTCGCTTTTGGCACGGTTTGATATAGGCAACTTTAATATTTTGGCATGTTTTACTATTGAAATAGTCTGTTGGCTATTGGATTGATCAGACGAGTATTAAATCATATTCTAGTAACTACTGCGTAGCATTCATCTGATTTGATTTGTCCAAAGCTCTTTGGAAATCAATGAAGCTCTTGAGCTGTTACACTGTTCGACAAAATACAATTTTTGGATGGATCAGGGACGCGTCGATATGGGTCTTGAAGTGCAAGAAAAGTGTAAAAAGTAGGCCATTGTCAAATGAGTTGCAGCACCCTTGGATTATTTTTTTGACAAAATGTGAAAACATTGCATTTTAATCACAAAAAGTATATAATGCAAAATAATAATATATTTTTAAATTCAATTATTCTACCATTGAATTTGTCAAATCAATATTTTTTAGTACTGGATGCTTTCAGGGAATATTGGCATCAGTTGTTTATATGAATTTGGAATGTTAGCTATCAATAAACAAATATTTGAGGATGTGCACCATATGAATAATACTTTTTTTTTCTATTTTACGCATCTGCTTCATTATATAATAGTTATTATAGATTTAAAAAGACGCTTGATTCTTTGCTCCACTAGAAAAATCAATTATCAATATAAACCCAGTAACATTTTTCTAGATAATCATACGATAGTTGTTGTGTCTGTTATGTTTATATGGGCTGGTTGGTCTTAAAAACTCTCAGCAGTAATACAAAATTTCTATAGGTAAGTGGGGTAAGTGGTCTTACATGAGCTAGTTGGTTCATCAGGAGAGGTTGGCGAAGTCTGTAAATATGTGATAATATTGGTATTTGCGATTTCTAAATATTTTTATAGGTACTCATCAAGAATAGATTACCTATCGTGAGATCAATTTTTTTATCAGAATATCCGTAGAAAAATTACAGACTCACGTAAAATAGCAAAAATTAATACAGTAATCAACATTTTTACATTTTTTTGCGAAACCATTTGACAGACGCTCAGGCTGGTATGAGCCCTTTTTATTCAGTTTGTGCACAATGCTAATCATTTGTGAAAACTAGTTTAGTGGTAACATGCCTGCTTCTTACTTGTAAGATAAAACAATTTCTGGTAAACCATTTCCGTTTTTTTGATTCTACATTTCACATGTTTTTGGCAATTTTAATCAAACTTTCAGTTTTGAGATTTAGGTGAAATTTCACACAAAAATGCTTTATAATCTAAATGAATAAAATACTTGTTTGTCGATGTCTTCCTGTTTAAAAAAAGAAAACAAACATTATGTGAAGTTTCGCAAAATTGTTTGTCATAAATTTATTATTAAATTGTTCTTTCACTTAATCGAATAGCATTTTACTTGTATAGAGGATTGGGAATAAGGGTTCATAAATGGGCACGTTTGGCCCATTTGGGAAACGAGTTTAAAATTAACCCTAATGATCGAATTCTTTATGTTTCCAATATGCTTACAATAAACTCATTGAACAAGAAACTAACGCTCCATATGAAAGCTAATATATAATATTTTTCAAATTAGTGTCCAAGTGATCCGTGTTTGTACGTTGTCTCTTGGTGATTTTCCTAAATGAGAAGACGTATTTTTTATAATATGAGTAAAATTCATACAAAGATCTGATTTGAATATTTATTGAATTGATTCAGTTCTTCAAGGCTCAAAGATGTATGGCTAAATTATTCAAGGCAAAAAATAGCAATACTTGACGGGTTTAAGAATCTTCTTTGAAAGAGGTATAAACTGACGATAACCTATCCAATCTCCGAAGCGTGTTAGATAAGCAAAAAAATTTTTACTTCACCTGTATAAAAAAGAACCTTTTTGGGCCATACTGCAAGGATTTGTAAGATAAACGGACCACCAATAGACTATAGACATATGATACAGACACAATTTTCTCCGTGGTCGTATACTTTTGGTACAGAGCACAGAATACTTTTCCAAATATGTATGTATATATGTATATAGTGTATACGAAACAAGCATCACTAAATACGCTATAAAAAAAGTTTACGTAATGTGTAAATGATTTCCACTAGAACCATATTGATGTTTCAGATCATTAACATTTATTTAGCATTTTTGGGGACCTTTCCACATTAAGGTGAAGATGAATCGAAGCCAAACCGTAAATTTTCAAGATCACAAATCTGGAGGACCAAATATCCGTTTAAGCTGAAAATTTAATCGATTGATCACTAGCTGGTAACCTATCGATTAAATTTTTAACTCATACGGGTGTTCGGTTCTCCAGATTCGTGCTTTTGAAAATTTAAAGTTTGGCTTCGATTCATCTTCACCTTTAACCCTTTTTTATTGTTGTTAAACAGGAGTGCAATACACACAACGTAAATTTTCATGTTTTACAGCTTAGTTGGATTAGAATTGAAGAATATGCTAGTCGAGCATAATATTGAACCTAAGATAACTAGGATCTAACGAGGCAGATAATCGAAATAGATAATTAATTTTATTCATATGGAGCACATCTCTACAACGTTCTTTATTAATATATAAAACTGATGCTTATATTCTCTTAAATAATTGCACTTTTCCCTGCAGTTATCCTACGGTAAAAAATATTGGTTTGACAAATTCAATGGGTGTATAATTGAATTTGAAAATATAATGATATTTTGCAAAATATATTTTTGTGATTAAAAATGCAAAATTTCCAAATTTTGCCTAAAAATAATCCAAGGGTGCTGCAAATAATTTGAAAACATTATCTTTCTAAACTTTTCTTGCACTTCAAGACCCATACAGACGCGGCTCTGATCCATCCAAAAATTTTATTTTGTCGAACAGTGTTATGTTATTTGCATCCTTTGGGATGCACATAAAAAAAGCTAGCCGAATGACGTTAAATTATGTCGAACTTTATATACGTTAGTGTCTGATTCTGGAAATGTCGATCACAGTTCTATCTTTTTCGTGTCCTTTAACATGTAAAATTTTTAGGGGCCCAGATAGCCGTAGCGGTAAACGCACAGCTATTCAACTTGGCCATGCTGAGGGTCGTGGGTTGGAATCCCGCTGGTCAAGGATCTTTTCGTAAAGGAAATTTTCTCGATTCCCAGGGCAAAGAGTATCTTCGTACCTGCCACACGATGTACACATGTAAAAATGGTCAATCGGCAAAGAAAGCTCTCAGTTAATAACTGTGGAAGTGGTCATAAGAACACTAATCTGAGAAGCAGGCTTTGTCCCGTTTGGGACGTAACGCCAGAAAGAAGAACATGTTAAAGTAAATTTTTTGTTCAATATGTCTTCATGGACACGTTTTTTGTGTTCTTTTTTTAATTTTATATTAGTATCATTCTGAACATAACATTCATTTCTTGTAAATCTAGGTGTTCTGTGTTAGACAACACTATCATCCTTATTTGGTACAACACAATTAAGCTTTTACTAACATTTTGTTAACAACTTATTACATTTCATTTGCCGTAGCAGTGTGAGTATTTGGGCAGTTCAAAATTCAAAAAGTTCGATAGTCCCTCCTCCAAATTTTTCTTTACGTTAATAACGATAAAAATAGTGTTTTGTGAAATTTTCAGCTGTTTAGGTGCAGATTTTAAGGGCGTTCAAAGACGATTTAGGTTTATATGGAAATTACTATGGAGAAATTTAGACAAATTTTCCGAACCCGCTAGTACTGAAATGTATGTACAAACTTATTGATACATAGTAAATACTCAATTTTCAAACGTTAATAGAAGAAGAAATAAATTGTTTTTGGACTAATTTTGTATGGGATTTTTGCAGAAGTTTGTAGGGCTAAATTTGCATATGGAGCTTATTAATACCAAACAAATTCATGGATATCTTTTCTCCCATTCGTTATATTGAAATGCTCTCTTCACCAACTTCTTTTATTGGGCTTTGAACAATGAATTTTCACTTTGCGATGATAAGTTTGAATTTACATTACAGTATTAACGTGTTTGGAACATTTCTCGAAATTTCTCATAGTAATTTCCATTTAAACCTAAACCGTCTTTAGGCCACCTTGAAATTACCATCGAAAAAGCTCAAAATTTTACAGAACACTTGTAAAAAAGTAAGGACGATATGGGAGGAGGGATTATCAAACTTTTTTGAATTTTAAACTGCCCTAGTGAGTATTTGCATTACTTACAACGATTCACAGATAAATACATTATTCATGTAGATTTTTTTTACCAATAAGGCGATATGAGCACTTTTTGTTGGCTGTGAAATTACTTTTAACGATTTAAAAGTTGAATAATTTATCTCAGTTTACATGGAAGTTATTAGTATCTACGAACAGTACGTGCATAAAGTTAAACTATATAAAACATTTTAACAGTCAAACATCTTTCCTTTTTGGAATGATAAAATTAAAAGCGCCTTTTGGTGCAATATAAGCAGATTTTTTCAAAACATCAACTATTTCTTTTTCTAAGAGTTTCGAACGTTTCCGTATAATATGTCTATTACTTTATTACTTTGGCAGCTTTCAGCTGGTATGCTGCTGACGATTATTTTTTTTTGTATTTATGCGGTTTTAAAAGGGTGCTCATCCTACTCCATTAGCCAAACTGCCATAATTGCCACAAGTTACAGAGACATTTACATCTTCTCGCCATTAGATTCGTTTGGTTATTATTTCAACTGAGTTTGAACTCATGAGCTTCTACTTATTTATAAAAAAACGTGGTTACTCAAAATCGACGTTAAAAACACTTCAATGAAAAAATAACGTGAACAAGCAGCATTGAATCAACAATAACGACGTAAAAAAATCCTCGTAAAAAACCGCGCAAGTCAAATTTGAATACTATTGATGAAGTATGTGCTCGTGATAGTTCAAGGATGTAAAGAAATAATTTAAATTCTGTTTACGCTCAGAAAAGTTCAAACATAGATAATGTTTATCCATTGAAAGTTGTAAAATTGAGCACATGCTATTTTTAACAGCATATTTCAGTATACAATACAATAGAATGATTGAATCAGCCAAATACTATTAGAAAAGTAGGTTTACAATCTGCAAATCGAAAAAATGTCTGCTCAAAAACGTAGCCTCTCCAAATTTACTTGTCTCATTATTATTGGCATTAAAGCTTATCAAAAGCATTTATCAAAAGTATTCTTTAAAACATTAATATTCCTTTCGACTTCTGCCTTTAAAGTGAATATTTACAGCCGTGATATAAGGTAGCATTTTTATCCGAGATTTCGCTTTTTTTCTCCTTAAAAGGCTATTCATTCAATTTATGCACTTTCAGCAATGGTTACTTTTCAAACCAGGCTAGACAAATGTTGCCGTCAAATAGAAAAAGTCGACTATGAAACTAAAAGAATCTCGTCATCCTCCTCAATCCTCAACGGCGTCATTACGAACAAATAAGCCTCCTTCGGTATAGTCGAATCTTCGTTCGGGATCTCTGAGCCGACTAAAAAAATGAATCGTGTCTTCGAAAGACAGTCTTTTTTGTAAAAATGAAACAAAATACGTCTCTGGAATCGAAAAAACGATCATTGAAACCACACCTCAACTTTTCAAGAGCACAAGACTTGAGAACCAAACAGCGCTTTACGTTGAAAATTTATCCCATTGCTCACCACCAGCAAGCAAGCAATTTTATTGATTTTCAACGCGAACAGTTGTCAGATTCTCCAGTCTTGTGCACTTGAAAATTCTAAGTTTGGCTTCGTTTTATAATCACCTTAACTCAACGCGCCCTATCAACAGAGCTATTGCAGTATCATGAGGGGGTTTCAATTGCAAATACAAGCAATGCTTGTGATGGCTATCGGCTTCTTCTTGTGAGAGATGGGACCAAATGGAACAAAGGAAAAAATATTCGTTGACGGTTTTGGATCGAAGTTAGTCGTGCATTATTTCGTCAATGCGAGACTTAGTCCTGCCAGACTTATTATACTGGATGACGATGTTTTTTGTGAATCTGCTGATTGCCAGCCCTGTTTTAAACTTAAACAGAAGAGATAGATATTTGTACCTATAGCAATCATAAGAACAATCTGTCCCATGCAATTTACAGTGCTGTTTTGAATAACAGCAGCGTATGTTGATTTTCACAAAATGCTTAACTTTGACATGATATAGTTTTGTTCCGCATCAAGTATTTCAACTGATTTTGTTTTTCACAGAACTACGAATATGTTTTGTAAATTTCAATTTTGTAATTGCAAAGTTTAAAATTTTTGTAAACACATATAACTGTTTTAAATTTCTAATTTGTTCTTCTACAAATATTTTACGAAATTTTTTGGGTTGGACACCTAGGTAATGGTAGTGGTTGAACAAATAGTAAGTGATATAAAATTTAAGAGCTTAATGTCAAGCGGAAGATTCAATCTTTAAAACTGTTATCATTCCGAACCTAGTATGTGATTTTTCGGCTGGGGCTTAGAAAAATTGAAATGTTGTGGTATTAAAATCGAACATATATGTACATCTGTGGATATTTAGATTGCTTGAATGTTGAAAGGGAACAAAACTAGAGCCTAAGTTGAGCATTTTGTATGAAAATCGACAAGCGCTGCAATTACTCAGTACAGCACTGCCACTTTGGAACTCATTCGTAGCATGTTTTTTTGTTTTATTTTTTCGGTCAAACGGCATTCGACCTAATGACATTCGGCCAGATGACCCGGAACCGATGCAGTCACATGTTAGGAGGTCCTTTTAAAACAAGTTAGAAAAAAGGCCTCTACTGCTCAAGCTCTCAACTAAGCGCATGATCTCAACTCGTAAAAATAGATCGTTATGAGTACTAAAACCGTAGACAGCTGTACTATTTCTTAAAACATACGAGATATTCGACTACATCACTGAACAGATGATATCTCATTAGTACTGGGTCTCCTATGATGCCCCCATGTGTCTGAATGAAGACCTGACTGTATTTATATTTATTTTCCCGCCCCAAAGACAACGTCCCGTCAGGATTGTTTTATACTTATGATCTGCTGCCCCATTCCGTTACACCGAAAGCAACCCAGCAAATGGTGATTGCCATTTTCACTTTTATCGACCAAGCATCAGCGATGGCCTTAACCAGGGCCGTTTGAATTTGAAATCATGCATGGATGCAAAATGCTGTTCCGTCCGTTGCTGCTGAAAGAGCACACAATCATTTCTCCTCATTTAAACGGCGTGGAATAGGAGGGAATCCAAACCAGTTGTCGTTGGAAAACGCTTCAAGTTGCAAAACAGGAATTGATCCATGCGTCTGTCGCTTTGCAGAAAACTTATTTTCATTTCCTTTTCTTTGGAAACGAACTAGAAAACGATTGAACTGGTAGCTATACCTTCAAGTAGTGGTTCACCATCGTCGGTTAGGAGGATGGAGATTACTTATCATATGTGACAACATAAAGCAGCTTTCTGTGGTGAGTTTGTGTGAAGAAAAGCAATGCAATAAGGCCTGTTTTCACTTTCTTGGTCGTGTCTTGGCCTGCAATTGGTCATTTATTCATAACTTGTGGAAATTTCCTGGTATATAGGCAACCTAGGAGGAAATTGATGGTTTCCATTATCTAGCACGAGTCATAGCCATCCCATATGTTCAACGGGTGAAGTAACTACATCAGTGGAGGTTAATAACAATAACTAACTTTAGTATGATGCAAACAATTTTTCTTAGGTTGTGCATCAAACTTGTGATCTACAATACAATAAATGCTTTTTTCGTTATATATTTTGGGACATCGCAAGCTCACATAATTTTGCTTTTAATTGAACCTCAAACAAATCCGTTAGACCGTGAGATTTCAAAATAGCATTAAGTTCAATGCTTTGGATAACCGGATTGCATGATCGAGTAAAGATCGCCAAAAGGAAAATAATCGACAAGCTCAAGATGTGCGTGTGGATTGTCCAAGAACATTTCGTGTAAACACGCGATAACATAACCATCTGACGTCAGGGCGAGCTATAGGGTGAAGATAATGAATGGTTATGAACATATAATTAAATTAGTCACAGGTAGTTGTATCAACAATATATCGAAAAAAGTAGGTCAAAGAAAAATTTACTAGGTTGCAGTTGCAAAACTAATCGTTAAGTTGATCAGATCGAATTAGATCAACATTTTTGCTTATAATTTAAGCGTGGTAGCATAATATCGTACAAAGATAGAAGTTGCCTGTGTTGGTAGCAAAGCACATAGCTTTGAGCCAACCCTTCTCCAGTAGAGAAGCTAGGTAGAATACAGGACGCTTCGATGCTTACTGACTTTAAAATGGCTTGCTCAATTTTCACCACCTAATATAATTTCAATGTTGTCGCTCCCTTGCGACGCCTATCCACCTATTCATTTCAATCATTTGAAAAAAAAATCTTCTATAGATTCCCTTTACCTTTGAGTCGCATGATCGCTATAGCCATAACAAAAATAATATAAACAATCACGGTCGATACCTTCTCCTAAAGATAGAAAGGACAAAAAATCTAAAACAAAAGGTTGAATGGACAAAGGACAAAATGTTAAAAATGAAAAGGGAAAAAGTCAATGTCTAAAAAAGAGATTTTTGAATGATGCAAATCATTAAGACCTTTTCACCAGGCTCAAGCGTGAATCAATACTATGCGAATGAGTCGAACTAAGTCTGTTTTCAATCGCTGAAAACTAAAACAATGCGCTTTGAGAGAAATGTATAGAAGTTGAAAATTAACAAATGACCATATGTGTGAACAACACAACCGAAACGAAAAATTGTTGCCTAACTTCCTGGCCTTGAATAGCTAGATGTTGTAGTGTTGGTCACTTCAAACACTAGACAGGCAAAAATTTGACGTCTCGACCTGTTAACTATATTGTTTTCAATATTTCTCTCGTCGCTCGCTTGCGATTCTATCCATCTTTTCGTTTCATTACTTTCGTTACTCTGTTTAACTTTGAGTGTCAGTATCGTGGTCACCGAAAAAAGCCAATAAATTTTCATAATATTAAAGTCATGTGGTGATTGAACCAGATGAAAAAATAAAAAAATGAAAATTGTATGGTGCGAATGGTCGTAGAGCAGCCACATTAATTGAAACATTGAGAAACGTTGTTCCGGCCCCTAGACGACTACGATGTTGACAATATTTTTGTCATTTTTTTTCTGCAATACAGCGGGGATTCTCTGGTTGGAACACGACTGCCTTCCATCTAGCGAATCCGACCCGTTAGATGGAACGACTGACAGCTGGTGAAAATGCTCCACACTAACGCATCTGGAGAGCAAATCGTCACGAAACGCACATATACATACGCCTTTGGATTGCATTTAATCTGAACACTTTTTAATCTGTACTCCGCTAATTTGCACATCGTTCAGATTAAAAATGGTTCAAACGTCATTTAGCTCATGGAACGGAGTGAAGTGAGTTGGAACGCTGTGGAACGAAACGCAGAATCAAAGCAAAACAGCGAAAGCGATAACCAGAAACACGTTTCTAGGGTGACTAGATGTTCAAATTAAAAATGAACTCCGATGGTTTGCATGAGGTACCGTTCAAATTAGCGGGGGTACACTGTATATATGAAGACTTCAATACGACAGTACTCAGACGTCAAAGTCAGTTTGACATTTTCTGGTGACATTTGAGGTGCTTTTTAGTTGGAATATTTTCCAACCAGCGAACATCCAACAATCCCCCAACGAGTGAATACCCACTGTATTTGGAATTTAACAGGGACATGATCAGAATCAAAATCAGCATGAGTTACCAGATGGCTACAAAAATTATTATTATTATCTTTATTATCGAGACTTTCAGCCTGTGGCTGGTTCGTATCCATCATTGTGTGGATACAAAGGTTAATACAGTCGGTTAAAACCAAATCAATCGTAGAAGGGTTGCTAGGATAGGGAAAATAAGAAGGGCTATCAGGGTATTGAATTGAGAAATATTGTGAAGAGCAGTCGTTAAATAACATTCCTAAAATTAAATTCAAATAAAATTGAATTCCCCAATGACAAAGAAATTTGACTTATTGCGAGTCAATTTCCGCAAGTCATTTTAAAGCAAATTAATGGTTACTGCCCAGTGCATTGAAAAGGCAAAAAGGCAGCTTTGAAAGTACTTTTACCAAGCTGCATTTCAACAGAAACACCCAAAGTTTCAAAAACATTGGTTTCAAATGACGAAAAGAGTTTTTTTTATATATGGGGCTGTCCATTAACCACGTGGTCACTTTTTCGGGATTTTTAGATCCCCCCTCTCCCTCGTGGCCATTTGTCCACACAACAATTTTAAAATTCGTATGGAGCGTGGTCATAAGTTCCCATGTCACACTGACATCGAGCATAAGTCTTACTTTTTCTAAAGCTTTAATATTATTTAGATCATTTTTGTTAAAGTATACTAAATAATATTCCTGAGAAAGCCCTTTCCGAAGAATGCCAGGTTGGGTTCACTTTTTCATAATAATTGCTGGACCCCGTGGCAGGTGAGAATCCGGGGTAAGTAGGGCGTTACGTCATAGCTCACTAAGGAAATGTTTTTTATGGGAGTATTCTTCTAGAAAGTAGATGATACAATGACAAGGAATGTATAAAGTACAAAACAAAAAAATATGTTTATTTCCATATGCTCCATGTAACAGTTATCAATTCATCGCCATTTCCAATTGTGACACGTTTCACGCCTTGGGTCACATAAAATAATGAATCAAATTACCATCAGTAAGCTACAATTATAAGTATTGTCATAAGCTGCTAACGATGAACCGGTACTTTATTTTCATTTCATATGAAATTTTCGATGGTCTAACTTACCCCAAAATTTCTTTATACCCGGGGTAAGTGGGACTTATCAAAACAAAATCCAGAATCAAAAATTTTTATTACACGTTTCAAACATTTTCCTAGAGGGTAGCACTAAAAATTCAAACAAATGTTTTTTTTTATCAAAAAAGATCAATCTCAATTTACGGAATTGCTTAGGAGGGAGAAAAAATCTGGACTTCTCCTATATTTTTTATGTCATTTTATTTTTGAAATATATACGAATTCTAAATTGGGCAAAGCCTTAGATTAAATTTGAAATGCATCATGAGAACGATTACTTTTCTATTTTAATTTTACATTATTTGTTATGTCTACCAAAAGTAGTTACGTAAAACAGTTCAAACCCATTAAGTGGTTTTCTGCCACAGAATATATTTATAATTTCTCGATTATTGAAATTATTTTTAGTTATATTTTAGATTTTTTGTAACTTTTTGATTAATAACTTATAAATGATATATTTTGAACACTTTTTATTCCTCTTTACGCTTTTAGTGAGGAATTTTCAGTTAATTTTAAGTGCGATGTGACGTACTATTAAAAAAAAAATATATGTGTCCAACTTGCCCCATTTAGCGAGGAAACTGCGTCTACTGGCTCATTCTAAATCTTTCTTCTGAGGTTTTCACAATTTCTAAATTATTCGATTAATTTCATGCATACACCAGCAAATTTGTTGCCAAAATGTGATTGTGTTGTTGGATTTGAAAAATATTGGCATTTGAAAATTATATTGAACGATGAATTTTAGGCTGACAAAATCGGGAACCTGACAAAATCGGGTCATTTTATGTTTGCTCATGTTTATCAACATTTGACGTGTGAATATTGATTTGAGGGCCACGTTACGAACAAATAAACTTTTAAGGGGGAGGGGGGGGGAGGGTTTAAGTCTTCTAGAATAAGTTTTTAAAAGGACCTATCAATTAAACAATTTTTATGTTTTGGAAGTTTACAACTCAAATAAGGTATATTTTTAGTGCTCGTTTTGGTAAGAAAAAAAAAACAGGTAAAAATTTTAAGTTCGTACGTGAACGCTAAGTGGACCCCCAACGACCCTAAAGGTATCAGGTGTAGATGACCCCCGTGCGCCAAATCGAGATCGCTGCTCTAGTGCATGCAACATGAGTACGAAAAGCCACTAGTAACAAATTGATAATCAGCATAGAATTTTAAGTAAAACAATATTTTATTCTGAGGATATCTTCATAACACTGCACGCTGACATAAAATTCATAATCACAAAGGGGTCATTCAAATAACGCAATAACACAACAGGGGAGGGAGGGGGTCATCTGTACTGTTACTTTCCATACAAAAATAAATAAATTTTCCATACAAAAGCTGTTACGTGGGGGAGGGAAGGGGTCTAAAAATTGGCAAATTTTGTGTTACGTAATATTTCAATCATCCCAAAGAAAACAAACTTTTATGCTGATTATCAACGCGCGCAGGACAATTTGTTACTGGTGGCTTTTCGTACTTATGCTGCGTGCACTAGAGCACATAGCTCGATTTTGCGCACGGGGTCTTCTACGCCTAATACCTTCAGGGCCGTTGGGGGACCACTTAGCGTTCACGTACGAACTTAATATTGTGCTCTGCAAGATAAATCCACGTAATGCGATTATCTGAAAATGTCAATATACCGTCGCAGTGATAATGAAAATCGCCAAATGTTTCAGATTTAGTAAATTTGAAACATTTGCGTCCTTGAAGAATGAAAAAATCCAAGCCTACTTGAATTTTGACCTTGCGATTGAATTGCGCGCATATCTTCTTCGCGTTACCGCCGCCGCTGGATGTGGATTTAAAATGAGCGCCGCAATATTTTTACATGATTTTTTTCTTACCAAAACGAGCACTTTACAATGACGAACTTATAACATTTCGCATTTGCGAAAAATAAGGGACGGCCTAATAGTGAGTCTACATAAGATTATACATAAAGACGAGTTTCACAAAATCGTCAAAGCTCCATATGCCTTTTTTAATGTCTTTTTGACTCATATTTTGAACAGGCTAACAGGCTAACTTTGTACCCGTTAGAACGTAACACCAGAAAGAAGAAGGTGAATAATTAGTAGTCAAATGTATGATTTCCTTACGAAGTCATTTGAATTGATTTTACTGGTATCGAGAAGTCGATACTATCTTTTAAGACAACACAATTGAGCCACAACTGATTCCCATTCCCGCAAAATTCGGCATATTTTAGTGAAATATTTCAACGAAATCTCAATACAAAGTCAAGTATTGAGAATATGAGTATGTTCCGAATTAGAGACAGAACGGTATTTGATCTAACATTTTCTTATGTATGACATTTTTTTTCCAATCTCTAACCGTTCTCTAATCATTGCGTTTTTCAGAGCAACATTTTCCTTTTAAAAGCCCCATTTCGGTGTTCAAATTCATATTAGCCAGCATCCTTTTATAACGTTATACTAAAATTGGAAATTTTTGATTTTTGAGAAAATTAAAAAAAATCTTGATTGAGTCGTAACGCTTGAGCTTACCTTCTCCCTCTTCGAGCGTTACGTAATTTGAGGACGGCGCCTCAATCGTATGAAACTAAATAAAAGCTTAATCTTTATAATATCTAACCTGAGGGCCGTTCAAAAATTATATCACGCTCTTAAAGAGAAGAAAGTAAAAAGTGGCGAACCAAACAAAAATTTTGCAGTCTTCATATAAGAAGTTGAAGGAGGGTTTTGAAAAGCCTTATTTTGCGTGATAAATTGTATGGACGCTTCTTGGTGTCATATATAATCATACGGGTTAAGTTTAAATGTAAACACGATAAAACATGACAAACAATATAATATTCTAAATAGGCTGACAACATCGGATCAAAAAGCTGACAAAATTGGGGGTAGACAAAATCGGGGGCAGACAAATTTGGGGGCTGACAAAATCGGATCAGCACTGTATTTGTTTGAACTAACGTTTTTTTAGGTTCCACTTGCCCCGGAGTACCTTAATTAATTTATTCCATTTTTGATCTCTTCAGGTGACATACAGTCACTTGAGAGACTTTTCAAGACAACTTTGAACAAACTTTCAGTTTTGTTGTCATACGTAAAACAGTGTGCTTCTTCTCTTCAAGATGTTTGAGAAGAAGTTCGTGATCTTTAAGAGAACCAGTAAAACTGGACAGCACTATGGGCGGTTTCCATACAGACTGGCGGCCAAACATATTTTTTCTATCTCATGTCGTATTAATGAGTTTTGTGATACAATTTTGATGTTTCATTTTCAAAAACAAGTTTTCGAGACTATTTTTTGAATAGGACCTATAGCGAATTTATATGGTTTGTTACTAATGATGCATATAAGCCATTTATGCGATTATCGTTGTGCAAATTATCATAAATGTTAGAACTTACATAGTTATTATGATATGAAGGATTTAGCGGTATTCAGTTATTCTCTGAATTATTTTTTAGCTGTTTCAATAGAAAATGGTTAAAAATATTGAAAAAATTCAAAAAGCCCTAAATTAAAAAAGTGCAAATTTGTGCAGCTAAATTCTTTACAGTCGTTTAGTTTACATCTCAAAGTAACCTTGGAAATACATTTTAGCCTGGGACAACTTGGGACAAAAAAGTATGGGATGTGTAAAGTTTCAATATTTCTATATATATTTTTTCAGTGCACTCCCCGCATTCTTCCGACCTAAAGTACGAATTGTTATTTCATTTTATTTTTCAAAGATAGCTTTTTGAATAAGTTTTCGGACAGTGTACCCGAGCAAAGCCGGATATCTGGATGATATCAAATTGATAACAACATTTATTATCGCTGTTATCATTTTGATATTATGTTATCAATGATAACCCAATGATAACAGAATTTGTTATCGTTGTA
Source organism: Aedes aegypti (assembly GCF_002204515.2). Classification (NCBI taxonomy): domain Eukaryota; kingdom Metazoa; phylum Arthropoda; class Insecta; order Diptera; family Culicidae; genus Aedes; species Aedes aegypti. The sequence continues at coordinate 65,654 of NW_018735442.1, read as the reverse complement.
TCCGTGACAGACATTTTGATAACATACATATTTTCTATAACAATTTTATAAAGCGTGTGTTATTAAACAGAGTTGACTTTTCGTCATACAAAATTCTGTAAAATTATCTGGAGCGTAAGTTTAATCCAAAACACTCATCTCTCAAATTTTTATGACTCTCTGATTTATGACCATAAAATTCAAAATTATATAATGAGGTAAATTTAGTTATCAACTTGAACTCAATGATAACATAATTTACTATTACTTTGAATAACAATCAAATTTGAGTTCTCATTTTTGTTATGTTGGCTGTTAATTCAGCCAAGGTGATAACAAAATCAGTTATCAAATGATGATAACCATGTAACAAGATTTGTTATCATTTTGCTATTCATCTTAGCTCGGATATACATATCTGTATAAAATATTACGATTATGCAGTATATTGTATTCAATGTGCACCTTGTGTTTGCACTGAATTCTTCATTTTTCTCAAAACTCTAACTTTGACCTACTGTATCAATTAAAACATAAAAGATCGTGCCCAGATATTCCAGGAATAACTTAATAGAAGTGTTTACAATGGAATTATGCACAAGAAAAACCTATTAGCACAAGTCAAATTTTGATTTGAAAGGAAACCTTGATTCCCCTAATGCAGTTCTAGATCTCCTGCCTAAATCCCCTAAATTCGGTACAACTGACCACGATAGGCGGCACTCTTTATTTCTTCACTTGAATCAAAGAACCTGGGCCAGAGGCTGCTTTCTTAATTCTTTCTGTAACCCAAATTTACCTGTATTCGGACGAGCCGGCGCCGTTATTGCTTAGAACAAGGACTGAGAATTCCTTTACTTACATACACACTGAGGGTGGTGCAACTAATTCTAAGTAGCATCCTTGTGCAAGTATAGTTGCTCTTGTAATAACATAGAACCAACAGTGGGCAGTCAATCACGCTCTTCAATCACATTGATTAACATATTAACAAGAATTTTGATATTCTTAGTTATAGTAAAAACATTGAACGTGCTAAATAAATATTCAATATTAGATCTATAATGGGTCCAAAACTTCAAGGTACTCTAGATTTCTCTAACTTACTGCGAAGATGCTTGAACACCGAGTGTCAGTTCGATGGACATATTTATTTGTAAATTATGTACATTAATATAACAATGCCATATAAGCTTTTATTTAAACTTCAAAGAAATAATGGTAAGTATACAAATCACTGTAACGTCTGATTTTCTCGAAGAAATGAATTCAAATTTACAGAAAAGATGCTTAAATATCATATGTATTAAATGCTCAATACAAAGCTGATGGTTATTTGGCTGGTTTACAAATCAAAAATAATATACCTTTGGGGAATATTCTGAAGCACGTGAAAATGCCTTCCAAAATAGCTCAAAACCTTCAAATCACTATAACTTTCGATTCCCTCGTTATAATATTTTCAAATTCACGCAGAAGATGCTTGAATACTATATCTTTCGAATGGTAGGTGCCAAATTCTTGGACATTTGTTTGCGTTGATAACGGTTTCTGGCACACCGTGATAGCATCACACAACACAATGGACTAGCATGCAACGCCAAATGACACAGTCGTAATGCATTCCATAAAAAATCACCCAGACTGAAGCGGGAATTGAATCCACACTTCTTTGATCGATGCGGCTAGTTACTTACACAACAATGAAGTCCAGATTTTGATTTATAATACCGTCGTTGGGGGTGACAATGGGTCAAAAAAGCATATGTGCAATTTAACTCGAATAAACTTCAGATTTGGCGTGTATGTACTTTGATGGTACATTAACAACAGTTCAAAAAATTAAAGAAAAATATTTATTCACAGCGGCACCAGAAGTGAATGAAAAATGACCCAATTTCACCCCATAGAGGGGGTGACATTGGGTCACTGTAATTGAAATAACTTGTTTTTGAGAATATGATTGCAAAACCATTCATAGCTGAAAAATATTGATGAAATACGATGCAAACAAGAAGAAAAGATATCTAAGATGTTTCACAAGTATGACAAACCCACTTAAAAGAACGATTATACCAAAAAATTGAAGAGCTATGAGAAAAAATATGTAAACCCAACATTTATTGTCAAGTTTACATAAATTTTCTTGTTTTTTTCCTCCAATTGTCTACAAAGTCTCATCCCCATTGCCATAAAGCCTATTTAGTTTCCCCAAAGGTGTACTGAAACAGTGATTATTTCAAACCTTCGCAAATAGTTAAATTTCGGTGCGACATTCCACGATCTATACATTTCAAGTAAATTTTGACGTCATAATCCCGGTATTTCAACGATCCAAATCATTTGTACTTCCGTGAGATGTTTCTATAATATAAAAACACTGATAAATAATTAAATTTAAAAAAAATCCATTTGATAAAATTTTACGATGTTGCTGCGTACGAAACACAGTTGCTGGTTTGAGAAGTTGTCAAAATGCGTTGAATTGTTATTTAATGCACGGCATACTCAAGTAGACTTGTTTGATGTTTCAGAGATGCTGCATTATGAAAGAATAAACACATCTTAATGAAAAAAGAGAACACTCGGCGCCGTAAAATGTCAAAAAAGTGGACTTGCAATTTCATTTACTATCGTTCTTGCTTGACCCATTCTCACCCCCATTTTTGATGTTTTAGACACCGTACCGAAAAAAAAATATTTTTTTGTGGAAAAATCAAATAATTCACGGAAAATACGTGTGAAGTGTGATGAAAAGACTTTCAACCTTCTACTTATATAACGATAGTGGTTAAAGTACATGCGTAATACTTCGCACAGGAGAAATTTAATGTTGTAAATTTTATCTAGTTTCAACATACAAGTTTATTGATATGGTAAACAAAAACTATTAGTTCTAAACATGTATATTGTGATGAACTCCGTGTAATAATATGTTCCCTAACATATGAATTATAAATTTTAGTAATATCACCGTTATTAGCTGAAATATTTCATAAACCATATTTTTCCGTTTTGACCCAATCTCACCCCCTAGACCCATTGTCACCCCCATCGACAGTATATCAACTTATGATAGACGCAAGATTTGGACAGTATTTTTTAAGGTAAAAGAAACGAAACGATATGTTTTATATGTGCGAAACATCTAGATAAACAAAATTGCCAGTTTCAAACGCATTTTCTACATCAATAATGTTGATAACAATTTCACGAGTAATATCAACATGGGTTGGCTACATCAATAGTATGCCATTTCAAAGACTCTGTAGTTCAGAAGCAAATAGTTTGTAAAGGTTTTCAGCTCCAGTTTCTCAACTTCATAAATATTACAGCAAATATTGAACCAGCATGCATTGTAGAACACTTAAATGGATTATCGCGTCAACATGATATTGAAAGATTATCCAAGCAAGGGGATTACGTCCATTGTTTTTAAGTCTATCTAAATCCTCCCTCTGCCTATTACATTACATGCTCTGTCACACTTTCGTACATCTCCACTCCCCTAAATGATTGGCGTATTTTATAAACGTATTCCAATTTTTTTTCTCACACTTTGCTATCGGAGCTTTAAAACATTAAATGTGATTCACAATATATTTCTAATATAAACGTATAAAAATAAAAGGTAATAACTAGAGGTAGATCAATCTCAGAGCTGACCTCCTGCAATACAGTGCAATACTTCAGTAAACATGTTTGACTAATGGACACGATATTATTCAACAAAAGTTATGCCAACGAAACCCGGAACAGGTGAACCAGTTGCGTAATATGGCCCTTGCAAATTGAAACAAATTTAGTTTGGATGATGTTTACTTTAAAAAATCGGTAGGAATAAACCTTTTCAGCATCTAATTGAAATGAAATCCTCGAAAACAAATATTTGGTTTTAAGGAACTAATTAGAATATAAAGTTCTGTATTTTGGTTAACGGCTATACTGCAGAAGGTCAACTAGTCTTATGTTTCTTTATGTCCGTATTTATTATTTTTATGTAGTAAAAGTCAGCTTTGTAAACACATTAATCATCAACATGGGCCATATAATAAATAACCTCTACCAGAGCAAATTTGTTAGCATGTGCATCTCAAACTTAAACGCGCTCGCCGGTCTAACGGAAAAGAAAGTATGTTCGATGAGATGTACAATGTACTTTGCATAAAGCAGCAATATATCAAACTTAGTGACGATTAACAAGGCCTTGCACTAGCAGAGGCAATTGAAACCTTGCACAATGAACTACTGGCTGCTGCGGAGCTTTGGTCGCCAACGAAGGCAGAAAAATAGCTTAGTCCTACCGTTGCAAGCACTCACCCTGACGCCATCGTTGGGTAGTTGCTACTAAAATGTTTTACATGCTCAATGTTCCGAACAAATAGATATCAGCGCAGTTGGGAAAGTTATACGATCCATCGGTATGTTTGCAATCCTTCAAACCGTATCGATTGGATGGATAAAAGAGATGATTGTTGAAGATTCCTAGCAAGGATAACTGCTGCCATAGGATATCGACCCGTTGTGTTGGGTCAATTTCACTCTCACTACATAGCGGCTTTAAAGATCATTTAAAATAATTTTAAGGGAATCGAGCTCGTTTTGAAATTTCAGTCGATGCTGAATGATTAAATGTTTCTGTTTTTTTTTTCAAGGCGGTAGTCGTTTCTGTTTTAAACTAGGGGAGCATCTGTGAATCAGCAAGGTTCCACATCAAGTGAAATAGCTATTTGATCCGCAGCGAACCAAGTTAACGTAACAATTATGGTGCAGTAGCATGGTAATTGAAATCGTGCCTTTGTATGCTGATATATGAGGTGCAAGTTGTTGATGCTCGTTCAGCAACCGGAGGCTAACATTGAAACGAAATGCATCACATACAGTATCGGACATATAAAATGCACCAAAGTCGTTTACCCATACTTTCTTTTCATTATTTTGTGACGAACTACAAATTATCTCAATTTTTTTTGTATCTATTGAAAGAGTTGTGTGTAAACTGATCATTCAAAAGTTACAGATAGCTTGAATGTTGACAAAAAATAAATGCATCAAGACAAAACGTGCACAGGCTCAACAAATCTGCGTCGAATCGACTTAGTGGCTCCAGTGCGTTTGTTTATTAAGTGATAAGGAACAAATGCATTGAAGACATCAAGATAATTCAACGCAAAGATTATCTGCTGGATCTTGATCTTTTTTCCATAATTCAACCTATCTGTAACTTTTGCATTAATAGTTCTCACATAACTCTTTTAATAGTGAGTATAAGCATGAGCATAGATGACCGTGCAATTCGTAGTAGCTATTGCGTGATTGACCAGAACAATCTAGGTTGCACAGATATTTAATGAACGAGGCTTGGGAGCTTACCATACTCACTGTGCACAAATCGAGAGCTCAAATTTTCAATAACGGCGCCGGCCACGTCATTACGGTCATCGGGGAGAGAAGGAATGTTAGTTTGACAACCATCCAGAAACCGAGTATACCTCTGCATCTCCACAGTTGTCATGGCAAGGATATTGGGTTAGTGGGATAAAATTAGGAACTTGAAGTCATCTATGGTGGGTAAAGCGATCCATGGTATATTCATGCCTAATCGAATTCGCGAAACAATTCGATAACAGCATTGTACGACAAACAAGTGTTTGTCGCACGCTCTCACAGGAGCAAGTGAAGCGATCAAAGGATCAAACACTACTTTTCACATAACTCTTTTACTGCCCATAAAAGCATAACATTTTCGAACCAATACCTTTTTTCTTCGCAATATGTATGGATTAATACATACTTTACTATGCATATAGAAATTTACATACTTTGTTTGTGAATGTTGCGTAAAATTATGAGCTTGGTGCAGTCCCATATCGAAAAATAAAGGCGTAACAGTCTCTATATGAACTTTCAACCCAGTTAGCAACTGCAAAACGTAAATTGTGTTCAAGTTTATATTTTTTGCTGATCAGTAAAAGCAAAATGAGTAATCTGTGCGGTGGTGCTTAATGAATAAAGCGTGCAGAAACATACTAGAGAATTATGAAAATTTGTATGAGAAAACAAACTTCAAACTTTGAGCGCTATTTTCTCAATGCTTACTTATTCTATATGGGACAGTTATGCCTTTATGGGCAGTTTAATAGTTATCAAAAATTGAGGTAATTTGTTTGTCAGAGAAAAAAATAAAATTTTTCGGTTGAGAAACGACGAAGATACAGCTAGGTATCTGAAATTGTGAATTTTGTATGGGAAAACAAATTGAAGAATTTTATATGTCCACTACTGTAAGTGATTTTGTTGAAGACTGATGATATATAAATTTGTTTATACATTTGTAACTCTGATTTGAGTTATCCGTCTAATGATGTTACTTGAATTCAGCAAGTTTCCATTATACGTATATTATACGTATTTTTGATCTCCATTGATTACATTTTTATTAGCAATCAATGAAAAATTTCGTAGAACATCCAATCCACAACCTTTATCCAGCAACATGAAGTTATGAAATTTGCAACAAAAAGCATGTCAGCGATTCCCCTATGATGCAAAGTAAACTCGAAGCAAACTTTCATTTTCATTCTGCTTCTCTTTCTGCATAAAAGAAAAAATGGATTGGTTTATCCACATTTTCAAAGCACCTCATGACGGTTGCAAAAACCGTTTTATCACCACCGGTCAGCAATATCTCCACCTTTCGCCTGTTTATGCTTGTAGCTACTGGCGGCTGTGATATAATTGCTATAGCTTGGTTTGCTGTGAAGCTTCTACTAGACGTTATTTATTGCCCTAGTTGTTCCATATACTATTCACAGGAAGAGACATGTTTATTTCTTTGCTGATATTTAATTATAAATCATTATGCTTTTGCTGTTTTGTAAAGAGTACAAGAGTGTAGGTCTTCACATAATGCAATTAAGAATTACCTTACTCAATATATAAATGTTCAATTTCATATCTTTCTTTTATAATCTTTATTAGTCGTTATAATTTTATTGGATATTGGGTCCAATATTTCAACTTTGGATATTCTATGAAATTAATTTGTTCTATACCAGAGTAGTAGCTTCCTTCAGAATTTTATTTCGAATCCTCTGTAGAGCCTTTTTCCTAGTATTACAACAGCTCATTCATATTAGTACAATGTTTTTGATTTTCTATAAATGAAAAGATACATACATTAGGAGTATTTCTAATGGTATAATAAATAGATGCAGACCATGGGGACCTTCCTTAGTCTTGTGGTAAAGTCCACGGCTAAAAAGCAAAGCTATGTTTAAGGTATCTGGATTCGATCCCCGATGGGTCTAGGTTCTTTTTGTAATTGAAATTTCCTTGACTTACCTTGTAGCTTGAAGTATCATTGTAGCTGGCACACGATATAAACACATTTGCGGTCTTAGCTAATTTACGATTTTTACGCAGAAACAATCATTATAGACAACCTCTACAGGGTGTTCGTAAATTATCCGAACAACAAAATATGGGAAAGATGATCTCACATTTTAAAACGATAAAAAATCAATGACCGCGTACCTTTATTAATACATCCATATGTTGACACAAAATAGAATTTCAAATAATTTAGAAATAATTGCTTTTTTCTGAAATAGGCAAATTTTAATTTTTCGGAGACGTTGTTGTAGCGGCCCTCAACGCTAGTCATTTTAGAGATTACAATCTGAAATAGATTATTCCAAATTTTCTATTACTGTTTGAAGTAATCTACTATCCCTTGGCTTCAAGTTAGGCTGGAATTAGAAAATAAATCAGTTCAAATCCTGTGAGTTCTGTGGACTTTTATCTTCCGTCTCTCTCTAAGACCTTTCAACACTTATGTCTTGATTTTACAAAAAATTGAAATCGGAAATGTGTGAAATTTACTGCTAAAGAACATAATAGGTCAATGTATTATACCATGCAACAATACTGAAATTGAGCCATGCCTTCAAAGTTTGTACGGATAATTTGCGGACACCCTGTACACCCCTTTTGCATGATGTATGTATCGTTCAAAAGTTTGGATTCATCTGAGCCGCACGCAAATCATTTTTGTCAATCTCTCTGCTATTTTTTACCGATTTCAATAGTTCATAGCTTTTTCAAATGCAAATAATGTTTTGTACATGATTGGTTTGAGATTTCACAGAATTTTTGTGTTTTAAGTAAGTTCAGGTGAACCCAAACTTTTGCACGATACACCATTTCGAAGGGTGAGCCCAAACTTTTGTACGATGACTTGAATAACTGCTTCATCGATTTTGAATAGTTTTCAGATTTTCCGCCAATACTTCGGAAGTGCTCATCAAAGAATACGAGATTACGAGTCTAATGACACATTGATTGAAAATTTTGGTCGATCCAATGCTGAGGAAATTGGTAATGTTTTTTCAGTGTGTTTTTTTGAAAAATGTCACACATTTAAGTAAAAATGTTGTACACAAAATTCAAGAAAAAAAAATTAGGAAAACACATACGAAGTTAAAAAAACTCATTGCCTTTCGCCATTGAGAGTTTCAATTGAACGTGTGATCCCAGTGATATAAACAAAACACTTTTTTATGTTTTTTATGGGGTGAACCCAAACTTTTGCACGGGAGTGTACTTCAAGAGTTTATATGCGAGACCCGTTCCGGTTGCCTAGCTACCAAAGTAAGTCAATAGAGCGATGATAGTGGCTGATTTGCTTTTAAGGAAGAATAGACTGTCCTGCGCTCCTGGAATCTATCAATGCGAGTGCTCACTCCAGGACGTTGCGTAACAATGCTATGTTGAGGTTGCCATTGCGACGAACTAACTATGGCCAAAACAGTGCTATGGTCGGTCTTCAACGCGTGTTCAATAGGGTTGCTGAAGGGTTTGATTTTCACCTGTCCCATCAAGTAATACGTCGTAATTATGTAGAAATTTTGTCCTGACTCTCTGTGTGAATATTTGTGACTTTCATTTGTTTTATTTTTTGACATTTTGTTGCCTTGTTTTTGTTATAGTTTCAACTTTGTATTTTACTGTATTTTTTAGTTTAAAACATCATTGGGGCTTACTGTCTGTTGGTGTATAAATAAATAAATAAATAAATAAATAAATAAGAGATTCTTCTTAATTTCTAATTATGATATCGTAAAGAATTTTTTTTGAGAAATAACTCCAAATATTTTTTTCTGGGACTCTGAAGGATTTTTTTCAGAGATTCCTAATGGAATACATCTAATAATTTTCTAAAAGTTTTTTAGGGATATCTTAAGAAAATTTTCTTAATATATATTACAGGTTTTCTTTATGGCAAGCCTGTCCAACCTTTTCGGATCATGGGCCAAATCTCAACTACAATATTGTGCGGCTACGCAAATTCATTGAATGCAGAACTCTGATGCAGAATTTTTGATTATTTCATACAAGAGTGTTATTTCTTTTGATGAAATTGAAAATAGATATTTGCTTCCGTGATAATCTTGCCGAAAATTGAGTGAGTATTGTGTGCATGTCATTGCACACATTGCATGACATTGTCAGAACCTCAGAAAGCATTTTAAAGAATTAAAATTTGGCGTAGGATTCTGTGAGAATTGTAATTAGGATTCTATCAGAACACCATCCTAGTTTTATTTTTGAATTCTGTTTTAAAATAGTTTTTTTTCCTTGTCGCAATTTCGTAATAAATCCACTAAGGATTGTGTAAGAATCCTCCCCAGGATAATGTCCAGAACTCATAGATAATCTTGGCTGGATTTCTGTAAATCCTACAGACGATTCAGTGGCAATCTTGCATAACATTTTGAGGGAATCCAGTCTAAATATACCCAGAAATGTATGAGAGAATCCAGTATAGCATTATACAAGGTATTAATCAACTTCTATATCTGCCAAATATGGGACCTGCCTTAGCCGAGTGGTTAGAGTTCGCGGATACAAAGCAAAGCCATGCTGAAGGTGTCTGGGTTCGATTCCCGGTTCTTTGACTTCCCTGGACATAGAGTATAATCGTACCTGCCACACGATATACGAATGCAAAAATGGCAGTGCGCATCGTACCTTCGTGCTGTGCGTACACGAATTCTCTCTGCTCTTGGAAGTTTTCTTAAAAACTACCTAAAGCAATAAAACAGTACTTTTCAGTGCTACACAAACAGTACTTTTCAGTGCTAAAATTAAAAACGGTACTTTTCAGTGCTACTTAAACAGTACTTTTCAGTACTATTTTTTCTACTATTGATCCCTTTACGATCCTTGTTTGGACCCGTGCCTTCGATTTTTCGTTGGACCCGTTGGCGAAAGCTAGCGGTGGTAATCCTTCTTGGACACCGTCTAGGGAAAAAACCTCTCGAAGGTCACGTCTTTCTCGATTATTAACTAAACATGGTATCAACAACTAACAAAAGGAAGGGTGAATCTCTGAATTCACTACTTCCTTCCAAAAAAGTGGGTTTTAAAACTGTCACTACACGTGGCAAGAATGGAAGAAAGGACGCTTCCCCGGAATGCGAAGTTTCTTCCAAGGGTGAAATGAATAATTGTATTGAAATGAGCAATCAGTTCGATGCTCTAGACAAATTTTCCGAACACCAAATCGAAGCAGCCTCTAGCCCAGGCTCTTTGATTCAAGTGAGGAAGCAAAGAGTGCCGCCTATCGTGGTCAGTTGTTCCGAATTTGGGGGATTTAGGCAGGAGATCTTGAACTCCATTAGGGGAATCAAGGTTTCCTTCCAAATCGCAAAGAAAGGAGACTGTCGCGTTTTGCCGGAAACTCTTAAAGATCGCGAACTTCTTCTCAGATATCTTGAAGAGAAGAAGCACAAATTTTTTACTTATGACGACAAAACTGAACGTTTGTTCAAAGTCGTCTTGAAAGGTCTCTCAAGTGACTATAAGTCACCTGAAGAGATCAAAAATGGAATAAATGATTTACTTGGATTTTCACCAGTCCAAGTAATCATTATGAAAAAGAGAACCCAATCTGGCATTGTTCGGAAAGGGCTTTCTCAAGAATATTATTTAGTTCACTTTAACAAAAAAGAACTAAATAATATTAAAGCTTTAGAAAAAGCTAAACTTATGTTCGATGTCCGTGTGACGTGGGAACATTTCCAGAAACCTGGAGGAAATTACCAGAACCCCACTCAGTGCCGTCGGTGCCAAAAGTGGGGTCATGGTACAAAAAATTGTCGCATGGATGCTAAATGCATGATTTGCGGAGGTTCTTCTCACGCTAAGGACGACTGTCCTGTGAAAGAAGATACCAGAAAATTTCAATGCGCCAATTGCAAGGGCCCTCACAAAGCTAACTTTTGGGAATGCATTTCACGCAAAAGAGTCGTTGAGGCTCGTGCCAAGCAGATGAAGGATAATATCCGTTACGATAACGGTCGTTTCCGGAATTTGCCTGGTAGAGTATCGAACAATGCTCATTTTTCAGTTAACGATCGCTTGATCATGAATCATACCCACCAGGAAGATCATAATCATGCTCATTCACAAACAAATTTTAATCCGTCGGGTAGCCGTTCGAATCTTTCAATTTCGAATGTATCTACCCACGGTAAATCCTTTGCCGATATCGTAGCAGGTAATTTGAACTCTTCCCCTGTTCGTTCCATGAGTACCCATTCTACTTGTTTCAAATCAAATGGAAAAAACCCTACCGCCACAGGTAACTCCTACCCCGCTTCTTCGTCTACCGAAAATTCCAATGGGAAATCATCAGATGATATGTCTGCCTCTGATTTTAATTTTCTAACTGAACAATTGAATCTAATGATTGATGCAATGTTCAAAGCCACCACTATGACTGAAGCAGTCCAAGTAGGTGTAAAATTTACAAATAAAATTGTTATTGGATTACGTTTTTCTAATGGATCCAAATAATAATTTAAATATTTTAAATTGGAATGCTCGTTCTCTGAATGGTAAAGAGGACGAGCTGTTTAATTTTCTTACAACTAATAAAGTGCATATAGCAGTTATTACCGAAACTTATTTAAAACCTGGATCCAAATTTAAAAAAGATCCTAACTTTTTTGTTTATCGTAATGATCGACTTGATGGGGCATGTGGGGGAGTTGCAATCATCATTCATAGGCGTATAAAACATCAACTGTTTTCGTCATTTGAAACTAAAGTTTTTGAAACTTTAGGTGTTTCTGTTGAAACACAGTTTGGTAAATATACTTTCATAGCTGCCTATTTGCCCTTTCAATGCTCTGGACAGCAAGTTAATTGGCTTCAAACTGACTTGCGAAAATTGACTCGCAATAAGTCAAAATTTTTTGTCATTGGTGACTTTAATGCCAAACATCGGTCATGGAATAATTCTCAAAGTAATTCCAACGGCAGAATTTTATTTGATGAGTGCTCTTCAGGATATTTCTCAATTCAATACCCTGATAGCCCTACATGTTTTTCCTCTTCTAGAAATCCATCTACGATTGACTTGGTCTTAACCGACTCTAGTCATCTTTGTAGCCAATTAGTTACTCATGCTGATTTTGATTCTGATCATGTCCCTGTTACATTTCAAATATCGCATGAAGCGATTCTCAATCCTATCAGCTCCACTTTCAATTATTTACGAGCCGACTGGAATATATATGAAACGTATGTTGACTCTAATCTTGATGTTAACATTTCTTTAGAAACTAAAATTGATATTGACAATGCTCTTGAAACTTTAACAAATTCCATTGTTGAAGCCAGGAACATTGCAATTCCAAAATGTGAAGTAAAATTTGAATCCGTGATTATAGACGATGATCTTAAACTCTTGATTCGTCTTAAAAACGTGAGGAGAAGGCAATTTCAACGCACTCGTGATCCTGCTATGAAAATTATATGGCAGGATTTGCAGAAAGAAATCAAGAAACGTTTTGCAGATTTAAGAAACAAAAATTTTGAAAATAAAATTTCTCAATTGGACCCCGGCTCTAAGCCCTTTTGGAAATTATCTAAAATCTTGAAAAAACCTCAGAAGCCTATACCGGCATTGAAAGAGGAAAACAAATTATTACTAACTAATTGCGAAAAAGCTCAAAAACTTGCTATGCAGTTTGAAAGTGCTCACAATTTTAATTTAGGACTTACTAGTCCAATTGAAAATGAAGTTACTCAGGAGTTCGAAAATATTCTCAATCAAGAGAACGTTTTCGAAAATGCCTGGGAGACTGATTTGGAAGAAGTGAGAACTATTATTAAAAAATTCAAAAATATGAAAGCTCCTGGCGATGATGGAATTTTCTACATCCTCATCAAGAAACTTCCAGAAAGTAGCTTATCATTTTTAGTTGATATATTTAACAAATGTTTTCAATTAGCATATTTTCCTGACAAATGGAAAAATGCTAAGGTTGTTCCAATTTTAAAACCAGACAAAAATCCTGCAGAAGCTTCTAGCTATCGTCCAATCAGTTTGCTTTCCTCCATCAGTAAACTTTTTGAAAAGGTTATTTTGAACAGAATGATGGCCCACATCAACGAGAATTCAATTTTTGCCAATGAACAGTTCGGATTCCGCCATGGACATTCGACCACTCATCAACTTTTACGTGTAACAAATTTGATCCGTTCCAACAAATCTGAAGGCTACTCTACTGGTCTTGCTCTTCTAGACATAGAAAAAGCATTCGACAGTGTTTGGCATGAAGGTTTGATTGTAAAATTGAAAAATTTTAATTTTCCAACATACATTGTTAGAATAATTCAAAGTTATCTGTCAAATCGTACACTTCAGGTTAATTATCAGAACTCCAGATCTGAAAGACTTCCTGTAAGAGCTGGTGTTCCCCAAGGCAGCATTTTGGGACCAATATTATACAATATTTTCACATCTGACTTACCTGAGTTACCTCAGGGATGTCAAAAATCTTTGTTTGCGGATGACACAGGCCTCTCCGCCAAAGGACGAAGCCTGCGTGTCATCTGTAGTCGATTGCAAAAAAGTTTGGATATTTTTTCTTCATACTTGCAAAAATGGAAGATTTCTCCTAATGCTTCCAAAACTCAACTAATAATATTCCCACATAAACCAAAAGCTCTTTATTTGAAACCTTCAAGTAGACATGTTGTCACGATGAGAGGAGTTCCAATAAATTGGTCAGATGAAGTTAAGTATCTAGGACTCATGCTAGATAAGAATTTAACTTTCAAAAATCACATTGAGGGCATTCAAGCCAAATGTAACAAATATGTAAAATGTCTCTATCCCCTTATAAATAGAAAATCAAAACTTTGTCTTAAGAACAAGCTTTTGATATTCAAACAAATTTTCAGGCCAGCCATGTTGTATGCTGTACCAATATGGACTAGCTGTTGTAATACCAGGAAGAAAGCTCTGCAGAGAATTCAAAATAAAATTTTGAAAATGATTCTGAGGCTTCCTCCCTGGTATAGTACCAATGAGTTACATAGGATATCCAATGTTGAAACATTGGAACAAATGTCAAATAAAATAATCAATAATTTCAGGCAAAAATCGTTACAATCTTCTATTGCCACGATTAATGCGTTATATGATTAGGTTAAGTTAGGTTAAGTATATTAAAAACTTTTTTTTTTCTCTTATAAGCAGGTGAAATCAACTCACCTGTAAAAAATCTGAACTGCTACGGCAAATGAAATGTAATATGTTGTTAACAAAATGTTAATAAAATCTTAGATTTGTTTTACCAAATTAGGATGATAGTGTTGTCTAATAACACAGAACACCTAGATATAAGAAATAATGAATGTAATGTTTGGAATGATACTAATAAAGAAATTAAAAAAAAAAAAAAAAAAAAAAAAAAAAAAAAAAAAAAAAAATGCAAAAATGGCAATTTGGCAAAGAAAGCTCTCAGTAAATAACTGTGGAGGTGCTCATAAGAACACTAAGCTGAGAAGCGGGCTCTGTTCCAGTGAGGACGTTAATGCCAAGAAGAAGAATCTGCCAAATTGTTATTATCATCTTCGTCATGAATAAAATTAATTCTCAGGGTTTTTGGAAGAATCCACCTCATGTGAGATTGAGTTTGGCCTTGAACAATATTTTTTCGAATTTGATATAAATTCAGTATTAGCATTAGCATTAAGCATTTCGCACAAATTCGTAGGTCCTAGACCATTGTATAAGGATTGCCTACTTTCCGTCTGTTACCAAAGTCAGAAATTTGATACTAACCTCTAACTCTTAGACAACATTGACGCATTCTCCAATATTAGAGAGCTGTCCTGGCCACGTCCTTGCGAAAGCTGGGGAATGGGAAATGATGGTTGATTTAACACTTACTTAAGAAATATGAAGAGAACTCTACGACATCTCATAGGTGTTACGGGATGTTGTGAAATGTTGATGGAAAGGGTAGTGCCATAGGATACGATCGTAGACACCAAATATCTTTTTCGAAACTCCTCTGCTATCCGTTGCTCCTCTAATAATGAACAATAGCGGGAGCCGTCACTTGGCACTGCCCATCAAAGTGCACGAACCGCAGACATAAAACTGCGGTTCATAACCTATCCCGAACCGAGCATCCACGAACCTTTCAATTTTTCAATTTTTAATCAACACGCTTAACACAAAGGAGATAAAAAAAACGTGTCGTGCGAAACGAATTCAATTGCTGGAGTCATCAAAGTGCACTTTCATGTAAAACGCTAGCAAATCATCTTCCGAAAAAAAAAACACTTTCATCACAGAACATTTGTACGTGGCATAGCACCATCCGCCGAATATAATTTTCACAAGCCGAATTGAAAAAAAACGCGGAGCGAGGTAAACGTGACACAAAATACAAAACGCAGCAGACCGCACGCACGGCTTCCTGCAATCACCGAATTTAATATAAATTCAGTTTTGTACATTTAATAGCTTATAAAAATTTTTGGAGTGATTTTTTAATGAAACGTCCAATCATCCAAGAAATCAAGCAAATTAAAAAAAATGATATGAAATATCTTTAACTTTTAAAATTTAATAATTTTATATTTTTATAATAAGTTTTGTAATGTTCATACATCAATTTGCTAAAGCAGCAATAAGGCCAGATATAAGAAAATTTTGAAAGCTCAAAATGATGTGGTGGGCCGTACGTTGGGCAGGCCTGCTTTATGGTATACTTTCCAGGATGCTTTCAGAGTTAACACCAATAGCTACCCCACGAATCAAGATTACTCTAAGATCACCGAAATTCCTACAAAGTTTTATATAAGATCTTATCTGTGTTTTTTTATGAAAACTCCCAACAACATTTCTTGGAAACTCCTAGGAGCATCTCTTTAAAACATTGAAAAGATTTCAATAGAAATGTATCCAAAAACTTCTACATAAATTTTCTTAAGAACTTCTGGGAAATTTTTCAGTAGTTTTTCCAGGAAGTACTCCAAGAATTTGAACATGATTTGTTCTAAGTTTATCTCCTATAGAAATTAATATAATCCAAGAATTAATGACTTGGACAATTAATTTGGATTCAGCAGATTTATTTTCTGGTAGTGTTGTGGTAAATAATAACTTCAACTGCGTTTATTTGGCTTTCTCAATCATGGAACAAAATTAAAACGGTATTTTTTTACTTTGACCGACGTTTCGGCTCATTTATTGGGCCTTTTTCAAGGGTTTAGCTTGAAAAAGACCCAATAAAAGAGCCAAATTGTCAGGAAAAGCAAAACATACCGGATTGATTTTTTTCCATGATTGAGAAAGTCAAATAAACGTAGTTCAAATATCAAACATCCCAGTTGAATTCATCAACAGTAAATAATAATTATAAAATAAACCCCGCTGGAAGCATTGAATGAAGTCCTGAAAAAAATCTCTGAATGGTAGGTAATCTTAATAAAATTCTTGAAGCTATCCGAAATTTCCAAATCTATGTATAAAATATAGTTTTAAGAGAAGCTTTCCAAGAAATTCTTAAAATAAGGAAAATTTTTAGATACAATTTTGATTAAATCCCAAAATAATGCTTGAATGAATTCTTTTGTGTGATACCTGGAGTAATTCCTACAATAATTATATTTTTTGGAGTAATTGCCTAATGCTAGAATCTCGAGAGATATACTAGGATTTTTTTTTTTTATTAGTATCATTCCAAACATTACATTTATTTCTTATATCTAGGTGTTCTGTGTTATTAGACAACACTATCATCCTAATTTGGTAAAACAAATTTAAGATTAAATTAACATTTTGTTAACAACATATTACATTTAATTTGCCGTAGCAGTTCAGTTTTTTACAGGTGAGTTGATTTCACCTGCTTATAAGAGAAAAAAAAAAAACGCTTTAAATATACTTAACCTAACTTAACCTAAACATATAACGCATTAATCGTGGCAATAGAAGATTGTAACGATTTTTGCCTGAAATTATTGATTATTTTATTTGACATTTGTTCCAATGTTTCAACATTGGATATTCTATGTAACTCATTGGTACTATACCAGGGAGGAAGCCTCAGAATCATTTTCAAAATTTTATTTTGAATTCTCTGCAGAGCTTTCTTCCTGGTATTACAACAGCTAGTCCATATTGGTACAGCATACAACATGGCTGGCCTGAAAATTTGTTTGAATATCAAAAGCTTGTTCTTAAGACAAAGTTTTGATTTTCTATTAATAAGAGGATAGAGACATTTTACATATTTGTTACATTTGGCTTGAATGCCCTCAATGTGATTTTTGAAAGTTAAATTCTTATCTAGAATGAGCCCTGGATACTTAACTTCATCTGACCAATTTATTGGAACCCCTCTCATCGTGACAACATGTCTACTTGAAGGTTTCAAATAAAGAGCTTTTGGTTTATGTGGGAATATTATTAGTTGAGTTTTGGAAGCATTAGGAGCAATCTTCCATTTTTGCAAGTATGAAGAAAAAATATCCAAACTTTTTTGCAATCGACTACAGATGACACGCAGGCTTCGTCCTTTGGCGGAGAGGCCTGTGTCATCCGCAAACAAGGATTTTTGACATCCCTGAGGTAACTCAGGTAAGTCAGATGTGAAAATATTGTATAATATTGGTCCCAAAATGCTGCCTTGAGGAACACCAGCTCTTACAGGAAGTCTTTCAGACCTGGAGTTCTGATACTTAACCTGAAGTGTACGATTTGACAGATAACTTTGAATTATTCTAACAATGTATGTTGGAAAATTAAAATTTTTCAATTTTACAATCAAACCTTCATGCCAAACACTGTCGAATGCTTTTTCTATGTCTAGAAGAGCAAGACCAGTAGAGTAGCCTTCAGATTTGTTGGAACGGATCAAATTTGTTACACGTAAAAGTTGATGAGTTGTCGAATGTCCATGGCGGAATCCGAACTGTTCATTGGCAAAAATTGAATTTTCGTTGATGTGGGCCATCATTCTGTTCAAAATAACCTTTTCAAAAAGTTTACTGATGGAGGAAAGCAAACTGATTGGACGATAGCTAGAAGCTTCTGCAGGATTTTTATCTGGTTTTAAAATTGGAACAACCTTAGCATTTTTCCATTTGTCAGGAAAATATGCTAATTGAAAACAATTGTTAAATATATCAACTAAAAATGAAAGCTACTTTCAGAAAGTTTCTTGATGAGGATGTAGAAAATTCCATCATCGCCAGGAGCTTTCATGTTTTTGAATTTTTTAATAATAGTTCTCACTTCTTCCAAATCAGTCTCCCAGGCATTTTCGAAAACGTTCTCTTGATTGAGAATATTTTCGAACTCCTGAGAAACTTCATTTTCAATTGGACTAGTAAGTCCTAAATTAAAATTGTGCGCACTTTCAAACTGCATAGCAAGTTTTTGAGCTTTTTCGCAATTAGTTAGTAATAATTTGTTTTCCTCTTTCAATGCCGGTATTGGCTTCTGAGGTTTTTTCAAGATTTTAGATAATTTCCAAAAGGGCTTAGAGCCAGGGTCCAATTGAGAAATTTTATTTTCAAAATTTTTGTTTCTTAATTGAGCAAAACGCTTTTTGATTTCTTTCTGCAAATCCTGCCATATAATTTTCATAGCAGGATCGCGAGTGCGTTCAAATTGCCTTCTCCTCACGTTTTTAAGACGGATCAAGAGTTTAAGATCATCGTCTATAATCACGGATTCAAATTTTACTTCACATTTTGGAATTGCAATGCTCCGGGCTTCAACAATGGAATTTGTTAAAGTTTCAAGAGCATTGTCAATATCAAGTTTAGTTTCTAAAGAAATGTTAACATCAAGATTAGAGTCAACATACGTTTTATATATATATTCCAGTCGGCTCGTAAATAATTGAAAGTGGAGCTGATAGGATTTAGAATCGCTTCTTGGGATATTTGAAATGTAACAGGGACATGATCAGAATCAAAGTCAGCATGAGTAACTAATTGGCTACAAAGATGACAAGACTCGGTTAAGACCAAATCAATCGTAGATGGATTTCTAGAAGAGGAAAAACATGTGGGGCTATCAAGGTATTGAATTGAGAAATATCCTGAAGAGCACTCATCAAATAAAATTCTGCCGTTGGAATTACTTTGAGAATTATTCCATGACCGATGTTTGGCATTAAAGTCACCAATGACAAAAAAATTTGACTTATTGCGAGTCAATTTTCGCAAGTCAGTTTGGAGCAAATTAACTTGCTGTCCAGAGCATTGAAAAGGCAAATAGGCAGCTATGAAAGTATATTTACCAAACTGTGTTTCAACAGAAACACCTAAAGTTTCAAAAACTTTAGTTTCAAATGATGAAAACAGTTGATGTTTTATACGTCTCTGAATGATGATTGCAACTCCCCCACATGCTCCATCAAGTCGATCATTACGATAAACAAAAAAGTTAGGATCTCTTTTGAGTTTAGATCTAGGTTTTAAATACGTTTCGGTAATAACTGCTATATGCACGTTATTAGCCATAAGAAAATTAAACAGCTCGTCCTCTTTACCATTCAGAGAACGAGCATTCCAATTTAAAATATTTAAATTATTATTTGGATCCATTAGAAAAACGTAATCCAATAACAATTTGATTTGTAAATTTTACACCTACTTGGACTGCTTCAGTCATAGTGGTGGCTTTGAACATTGCATCAATCATTAGATTCAATTGTTCGGTTAGAAAATTAAAATCAAAGGCAGACATGTCATGTGATTTCCCATTGGAATTTCCGGTAGACGAAGAAGCGGAGTTACCTGTGGCGGTAGGGTTTTTTCCATTTGATTTGAAACAAGTAGAATGGGTACCCATGGATCGAACAGGGGAGGAGTTCAAATTTCCTGCTACGATATCGGCAAAGGATTTACCGTGTGTAGATACATTCGAAATTGAAAGATTCGAACGGCTACCTGACGGATTAAAATTAGTTTGTGAATGAGCATGATTATGATCTTCCTGATGGGTATGATTCATGATCAAGCGATCGTTAACTGAAAAATGAGCATTGTTCGATACTCTACCAGGCAAATTCCGGAAACGACCGTTATCGTAACGGATATTATCTTTCATCTGCCTGGCACGAGCCTCAATGACCCTTTTGCGTGAAGGACAATTCCAAAAATTGGACTTATGGTTAGCCCCGCAATTACAGCATATGAATTTCGTGGTATCTTCCTTCACTGGACAGACGTCTTTGGCGTGAGAAGAAACTCCGCAAATCATGCATTTAGCATCCATGCGACAATTTTTTGTACCATGACCCCACTTTCGGCACCGACGGCACTGAGTGGGGTTCTGGTAATTTCCTCCAGGTTTCTGGAAATGTTCCCATGTCACACGGACATCAAACAAAAGTTTTGCTTTTTCTAAAGCTTTAATGTTATTTAGTTCTTTCTTGTTAAAGTGAACTAAATAAAATTCTTGAGAAAGCCCTTTCCGAACAATGCCAGATTGGGTTCTCTTTTTCATAATGATTACTTGGACTGGGGAAAATCCAAGTAAATCATTTATTCCATTTTTGATCTCTTCAGGTGATTTATAGTCACTTGAGAGACCTTTCAAGACAACTTTGAACAAACGTTCAGTTTTGTCGTCATAAGTAAAAAATTTGTGCTTCTTCTCTACAAGATGTTTGAGAAGAAGTTCACGATCTTTGAGAGTTTCCGGCAAAACGCGACAGTCTCCTTTCTTTGCGATTTGGAAGGAAACCTTGATTCCCCTAATGGAGTTCAAGATCTCCTGCCTAAATCCCCCAAATTCGGAACAACTGACCACGACAGGCGGCACTCTTTGCTTCCTCACTTGAATCAAAGAGCCTGTGCTAGAGGCTGCTTCGATTTGGTGTTCGGAAAATTTGTCTAGAGCATCGAACTGATTGCTCATTTCGATACAATTATTCATTTCACCCTTGGAAGAAAGTTCGCAATCCGGGGAAACGTCCTTTCTTCCATTCTTGCCACGTGTAGTGACAGTTTTAAAACCCACTTTTTTGGAAGGAAGTTGTGAATTCAGAGATTCACCCTTCCTTTTGTTTGTTGTTGATACCATGTTTAGTTAATAAACGAAAGAAGACGTGACCTTCGAGAGGTTTTTTTCCCAAGACGGTGTCCAAGAAGGATTACCACCGCTAGCTTTCGCCAACGGGTCCAACGAAAAATCGAAGGCACGGGTCCAAACAAGGATCGATCAATTCAAAATTTTGTAGCTTTGTTGTGGTCCCATAATTTTGGTCGTATTTTACCCAAATACACACGTTTTTGGAAAAATAGCTTTTATATGCGAAATTTTGTGGAATTTCAATAAATATAGTTTTTACTTTACAAATTAAGATGACAATTTTAATATTAGAGAGATAATGCAAAATTTGAAACGAAAGTAGCCAATTAGAAAGACTTCCAAGTTATAACTAACAATATTATAGATCTAGAATTTCAAGATGAATAAACCATTTTCATTCGCAAAAAACTGGAATTCACTGTGATTTTCATTAAAAAACATCCATATTTGACTGATTTTGCGAGATTTCTCAAATTTTGCCGCGAAGACTGAATTTCGCGGATTTCATGGCTCACGCGAAATCGCGAGATTGTTCCTAATAATAACCAATCATGTTTAAAAAAGATTTCATGAAGGAATTTTCAAATAAATTTGAATTGTTTTGTCTCAACTTTTGAACATCCCAGTAAACACACGATCGAATATGATGGGATATAAGAGTACAAATGTGGAGGCGATATACGTACAACTTGCATGCAGCCTTATGGGGCATGTACGTATATCGCCTCCACATTTGAACTCTTATATCCCATCATATACGATCGTGTGTTTACTGGGATGGCTCGTATACCTAACAATGATGATTTCAAAGGTAAGAATAGATATCTACTTATAAATGTAGAGGAGTGGAATTAGAGAAAAATTTAATAACCTGGCAAATTTTCTTGAAAACTTGCTATAGAACGTCGAGTGTTTGGAATATGAGTCATGTTCGGAATTTTAGACAAAGGTAGAAGGGTTTCCAAACGTGACATGATGCTAGAAAAAATTCCACTAGTTTGTTATCTCTTTATTTAATGAGTACTCGATGGAAAAATGTGAGTGAAAATATGAACAGATCTTGGAAAATATTGGATTGATTCATTGAAGAATGTGAGGAGAAAAAATAGTGGAAAACAAAGAGGAGTCCCAGAAATCATTGCTGGTGAATATGTGGATTTTTCCCTTATTGGATACCTTGACGGATTCTTCGAAGTATTTATGAACTAATCAATTTAATCTAGGATATTAATAGATGTGATGTTTGTCAGATTAATCGCATGATCCATTGCGAACTGTTGCTAAAACTTTCGAATGATTTATGGTAAGAACTTTGGCAGATGAATATACTGGCCTGTACATTGAAGAAGCAAATAGATAGCTATGGAAGTAATTTAACTATGTAGTGTTGCAATGAACAAATCCCAATTTTTAAATATTGTGGTTTCAAATGACGAAAAAAGTTGACGTTTTATATGCCTTAAATGGTATTGTATGTGCCTATGAATAACTATAGCAACTCCACTACCAATGTTTGCATAATAGACGTAAGCGTCAAAATACATTCTTTCATTGCTTCTCATTCTTAACCTAATAATAAACGGGAGGATACTCTACGCATTTCATTCGACACAGCAAGGCTTTCTAAACTGTTTAAATCTTAGAAAATAAAACTCCAAATATTTTTAAATGCTGAGATATCCGATTTGCTCTTATTTTTTTATTTCCTTATTTGATAGACGATTTTTTCGGTTTCATATCGGCCTTGATATTATTTGGCAACAAATATAACAAATAATACTTTTCATTCCTTCTATCCTTGCTAGTAGTTTTTAGTTTTACGACCTACATTTGAAGACATTTTTATCAGATCTATAACTAGCAATTTTTTTCGAATTATATCTCGAACAGTTTACAGTAAAACCAAATTTTGGTATCGTGATGTTTGTTTTTATAGAAGGGCCAACATGTTCAGTAAAGTGCAGATATTCAGCTAGATCAAGCCTAAGGTGGTGGAATTGAATACTGCTGGTTGAAAATTATTTCTGGTTGGAATTTTTTCTGACGTACGAGTGCTAAAAGTACTTTCATACTTGTCACACTCTAAATGAATGCAAAAGGGATTAGTTGGAATATAATCTAATGTAATCTAATAACTGTAGAAATACTCCTCGAACATTAAGCTGAGAAGCAGGCAGGACAGAAGCAGGAAAAATACCATGTTTGTATATCACCAACTGTTATATGGAGATGTCTTTCAAGGAAGTGTCTATGAAGAATAAAAATTGTATTGAAATGTATTCATTGAGGTAGACGTGAATGATATATTTGGTTTTTCAGGTAGTGGGGCAATTCGCCTAATGTTGAACGGCTAAAAATCTCGCCTATTTTTGAGCAATCCGTGTAAGCCTCATGGCGTGTTCAACAATTAGCGAACATTTTAGCCATTAAACAATTGGCGAATTACTCTGGTACATTCCGGCAAATGGATCTTATGGTACATTTCGCTAAAAAGTTTTCCGGTATATTGCATTCCGGGTAATGGTATAGTTTTTTTTCAGCAATAACTGCAATACTAACGTTATTGATTGTTATAAATTAAAATAGCTCATTTTCTTTACCAATCAGTGTAGACGTTTTGTACATTACCTATTTTAATGTAAAATAGGGATTTATTGCATTTATTTCAATTATTGAGCCGATAATGTTAGTCGAATGCGCAAACTATCAGTAATATCGATTCATTACCCAGATTTGTCTAACGCTAATCGTGAGGGTTCCGATACAGGGAAATCTTTCCAAACAAACTCGTCCATGGATACATGCGCTAAAGCTTTTCTCCCTCTTCTGTAGATCACGTGCCACCACATCGGAAGACTCCGGAGCGCCCCGCAGCAACTACGATGAAGCTTTCGATACCGACCTCAACTTTACCGACCTGGACGATGATTCGAGCTTGTACGGTTCACAGTATTCGTTTTGCAACTGCAGCTACTGCGAGGAGGAAGCCGACCGAAACCACTTCGACAACGCCAGGGGCAATCGGTTTTCGTTTTGTGATAGGTAGGTAAGTCGACAAAGCTCTGTTGTATGATGGCCTATGAAAGCTTATAAGCTTAATATCGTCCCCTTAATGCTACAACTAGATAACTCGAAAATCAAAATTTTGAGATGTGCAACTTTGAAAGTATGACCGTTTTACAAGGTGATGGTTAATCGCAGAGATTATGATTGAAAAATAATCTTTAACTTGTATATTTTGAATCACACGCTTAAGACCTGTGGATATTTTGCAGATCTAATTAAGAAAACTTTTTTGACAAATTCAAGTCAAAAATTTCAAATTTCGAGTTATCTAGTTGTAGCATCAAGGGGACGATATGTTAGTCTTATTTTTCCTGAAAAGCTTTTACCGTTGATTGTCGATCAAAAGCTCTTGATGAGCACATGTGCCTTATTTGAGTGGAAGATTTCTTCAGTGGTTAGGATAAATCGAGATTCTTTTTTATTAGGGCTTACTTGTATTGATTGATTCATCATCGTTGCTCTTTTTAAATTCTCATAGAATAGTCATTCATTTATCGAAACATATTTTTGTGTTACAGGATAAAGGATCTCCAAATCTTTCCTATTAAAGAAAAACTGCAAATTTATTCATTGGTCAAGTTATAAGCGAAAGAGAGAGTCGATGAAGAGAATTCGATTGAGTCAGATGAGCTTTTCTGAAGCAACAGTGTGAATTAATCAATTATTGATTCATATAATGAAGAAAGTACGGATCGATCATAATGAGATATAAGTTCATCTAATAGGTGGTTTATGGACAGCTTCTAATCAAATTTTATTAGCCTATGGTTGTGCCTTAAGGGCAATTGTGAACTCACGTTGATAGCATTCGGGATAATGGTACATTCAGTGATTGGGTGATTGGATAGAATCAATTTTTACACCATAGAATAATGCATCAAACTTAACAGTAATTTACAGTGTGCCGAAATCAAAGTTGCAAATATCTCTAGTTTCGTCACCAAACAATAGATTTCAATGAAATTTTCAGGAAAAATTTGAGTTGTATGAGTTATATTTTTGATGCATGCATTTGCATTTCGATTTCAATGATGCACAGAAGCAAAAACCCAATTTCCTAACATTTTTCTAGTTGAAAAACAAAGTCAAACATTCATCTACAATATCAAACAGTTAAGAACAAAAACAACTATTTCAAAATAAATTTGATTTTCTTCGTGTATTGACCCATTTGTTCATTTCCAGAAACCTTATTTTTGCTTTGAAACTTTTCAACTTCATTGAAACTTACATTAGTTTAGTTTTTAGCATTAGTTGTTTTGGCCAGTTATTCAATTTTTCCTAGATTTAACTTTTCGGATACAAATTTATTTTCGTCTGTCGGGAAGTGTTTGATGCGTTGAATCTGTTGCATGCTTCTTTGAGGGCGAGCGTCGGAATCCGGATCAATTTTGTCCGGTTCGCGTTTTGCTGAAGAAAAAAAAACGAAAACAAAGTGTGCGAGTGAGAAAAGCAACGACGCGTCAGAAGTGTTTAAGCCGTTGAATCTGTTGCATGCTCCTTTGTGGGCGAGCGACGGAATTAGGATCGTGTCCGGATCGCATAGTAACCGCACTATCGGTATCGATCATCCGTGTATATGTTCACGTATTCATTTAAAATTATATCTTTATCGTTTACCAAAACGAATCCTTTCCGTTGCGGTGGTGACCGGAATAACAATCATGAAAATGGTGCGCATTTTTATTTATTTATGTTTATTCAAGTTGTGGGATTGAAATTTTCACCTACCATTCAAAAGGTAAGTGTTTTGGTAGTTTGTAAATACTGAAGTATTATATAGAATGATTCAATTTATCTGCGTTTGATAGACTTATACTTCAAAAAGGCCTTAAGTGTCCGTAATATGAATCAAAACAGTATCTATTTCATAAAATATATCAACTTTTACATATTGGACACTATTATGGTCTTTCGGGAACATGGTCACCGGACATCGGTTTCAGAATATCATGTACATCTTTGGATAGCTCGAAATTCCTGATTTTTTACCCAGAAGGTATTCAGTAGGGGAACCTGGTCCAATTCGGACCCTGTTCTAATTCGGACCATCAAGCATTTCTCAATACTGGCGCTACTGTAAAGATCGTGGGTACCGTTTTTCTGCTCACCGTTTGGCTTAGATCTAACACAATAAATTTGACGCCTTTCAGTTATTACGTTTGATTTTTATATTAGTTTATTGTTTTGAAGTGCTCAGGTGTACTGTCGGTTGGCGTTATTTCCAAGCTTCTATAAGCGACAATAATTATCCAAACTCTCTGTGTTATTTTATAATCGAATCACCCTAGCCTAAGCCATATGGTTTTGATATGTCTATGCACCGTTTGTGCTCAACGAGTTTGAAAATCTCAAAATGTGTGTTGGTCCAATCCGGACCTTTTGATATGGTTCAATACGGACCTCTTGTTTTTCAACGTGTACTCAGTCTATTCTAAGAGCTCCACCCCGTGAAAATCTTCCCGACTCAATCGAAAATCACAGAAGTTGTAATATTGATTAATAGTGCCTTTGTTTCTGTAGCGGTCAAGAAAATGACTTCGCAAAAAATCTAAGAAATGAGGTAGATTACCAAAAACTAAAGGAATCAATAAATCAGCAGCTTGAAAAGCATCTTCATCAATACCACAGCCAAGCTTTATCCAAAATAGTTTGGCAATACGCTAGAAAAAACGTTTACGAGTAGTATATAAGAACAATACAGTCAAATATCCCTTATCCGATTTACTGTGTTTTTGTTCACAAGCTCGAAGGAAAACGCAGTCCCTTCAATATAGTGTACTTCAATCCATAAATATAAGTAGGTACTTCTCAAACTTGAATTTCCGAGACTTCGAGTCTGTTTGTTGTCTGTTTCAGTTTCCCATACAAGTTTACCTTTTCAACCCGATATTTCATAGCAAAGTTTCAATGTGTGGAAAATTTTACAATATTCAACTTCAAAATTACTTTTTCGAATGTATTTTGTCAAAATAAATAAAAAAAAGCTCTAAAACTTGAAAATATGTGTACTTCATCTCGATAGCTCCCATACACGATAGTCTGTTCAAAATCGAGTCAGGAATAGTTGACCGTACCCAATTTTGAACAAGTTTCCGACATATTTTTTAATGAAATTCATATTTCACTTGAGCTTGTTCTGACTCGAATTAGTTTGAAATTTCTCATACATTGAGTTCATTTTTTATGCTTGCGCTTGCAGAAAAAGTTCAATAAGCTTTGATACCAAACAAATCAGAGTAATATTTTGTTACTAACATTGCAAATAACGATGAAATATAGGGTGGTCCGAATTAGAACATGGGGGGTCCGAATTGGAACAGGGTTGGTCCAATTCGGACCTTTCGGAGAAGTTGGTTCAAACATGTCTAGCCATGTCCTGGTAGGAGCTATCATAAAACTCTCTGAGAGAAAAATGTGCGCGCTGAATTGCGCTTTCTCGAAAACATAAAACTTTTCATGCCATTCATCGTGCTGAAAAGATATGGCCAAAAAACTGTTACTAGGTCCGAATTGGACCATGTTCCCCTATCATGTAATGAATTATGCAGTGGTTCTGACCAATTTTTCTCACTCGGTGACATGTTCCGATTGGGCTCCAAATGGATAATTTTGGAACCTCTTTTGTTGTTGTCGTATGATGGCTTGAATTCCATGATTTTACAAACAAAATTGATATCATCTCATATCCTTGTTCTTTTTACGTGACGTTACTCCGGCTAGCGTAGCACACTAGGATTCCAATGAGCTAAGATGGCTGGAAACTAGTTAGCACCTGGGAGGAAGAAACCGATACTAAATTTCTGTACGTCGTAGTGAGCCGATATTCTGCTGTCATGAAATGCCACTGTGAACCGGGTTCTTAAACAATGGACATACATAATGAAAGCGCGTAGGGTAAGTGTTCCCTTAGTTGTGGGTGTTCATATAGTTACGGTAGTGCCGTTTTTACTGATTTTATTAAATTAGCCACAGAACCGACACTGCTAATCGACGTATTGGCTTGTTGATATACGGAATAGTTGAAAAGAGCGTTCAAATTGCTTTAAAACTGATGAAATATTACTAAAACTGCGAAAACTTTTCTCACTTGTACCAGTAGTTGCGGTAAAGTGTTCCTCTAGTGGAGGATCCCATAAGAAAACAATGAATATCGCAACTATAGGAACATAAATTAAAAATATACCGCAACTAAAGAAACAGCGTACCAATAGTGGAGGTATTATTTTTCACTGACATGCCGTGGATTACTGCGATGAAATCATTTTTCTCATTAAGTCAATGGTCGTTACTTCCCGTTACAACATTAACATGTACATTAGTGTGGGACAAAATTTAGATTCTCGCTCCAGTCCACTTTTTGGATTGCATTTAGGTCCCATAACAACTCTGCAAAATTTCAGCTCGATCGGAGAAACTATATTTTAGCGCCAGCCATTCAAAGTTTGTATTGGATTTACTATGGGAAAACTTACTTTTACAAAGAAAAATCGCCAGAGGTCACCCATTGTCCTCTATAAAAATTCTGAACACAGACCTCGATAGGTATTTTTACGATGAACAATATTGCCGAAGACCGTGAAACAATCCGACACTTGTGAAAAAAGTTATTCAATAAAAACCTGTTGGCAAGACGACGTTGATTAACACGTAAAGGAATAACAATAATAACAAAATCAGGCAAAATTTCCGAATAGTCTATGCTTAATAACTTTTTCACAAGCATCGGATTGCTTTGCGGTCTTCGGCAATGTTGTTCATCGTAGAAATAGCTATCGAGATCTGTGTTCAGAATTTTTATAGAGGACAATGGACGATCTCTGGCGATTTTTCTTTGTAAAAGTGAGTTTTCCCATAGTAAATCCCATACAAACTTTGAACGGCTGGCGCTAAAATATAGTTTCTCCGATCGAGCTGAAATTTGGCACAGTTGTTATGGGACCTAAATGCAATCCAAAAAGTGAACTGGAGCGAGAATCTAATTTTTTCATATAACCGTGTCCCAGGCTAATGTACATTAATTGCGATTCTTGAATTTAGGCGGTTAAACGAAGTTCAATCGTGCTTAGTACCTCCACGTTTGGTACATCTACCCTAATTGATTTAAAAATAATGTTGAAAAGTACAAACATCGAATGAGAATCAATTCGTGGACATTGAAAAGTGGTGTCACGAGAGTACATTTATTCTGATTGAATATAAAGTAATCAACCCATATACACCCAGCGTCCTGAAAATAGGACAGAAGCCCGAACGCCCAACGTCCTATAAATAGGACAGTACTTGTAGTGCAAATATCTTAAAAATAAAAATTTTAGGAGAAACCTGACAGAAAAAATGCCATTTGGACATGGCCTCGGAAAACCTGGATCATCTCCGGTGTCTGGTGACCAATATGCATGACCAATCAAATTCCTGAAACTATTCCAAATTTGCCGTCGACTGCTTCCAGTTGCATCCAATTTCATACATTTTTCATAAACTTCCTTTTCTCGATCAGCCTAGATAGCCGTGTAGTGTCGGTAGCGGTTGTTTCAATTGGCTAAGAATTAACACCACGGACTACCTGTTCCGGTGGTAAAAGTCCACCTAACAGGTGGCCCCTAATTCATGCGCCTTTAAGCTTACCGTGTCTAAGAATGAATGGTTAGGGGGGTCTAAATAAAACCTAACCGCAAACGGAGCCTGTGGAGTACCAAAGCGCCCTCTACAGTATTATGCCCTTCCTGTGCTACCCAGAGCAATGGTGCAGGTGACCTTGTGTTTCTCTGAGATACTCGGCTGCCCTTCTTCAGTCTCAAGCCTGAGGCTAAATAAGGGTGGGATTATTAATACGTGTAGTCTGTGCTTTTCGCCTTTGGTGACTTTTAAGAGACACCGATATGATGTTTTCACTGCTGGTCTTTTTCGTTCTGAGATTGCAAAAAGCTTAATCCTGCCTAGTTTGGGCAGTGGCTACGGTTAGGATAGCTTCGTCAGATCAATCTTCAGCATAAAATATCAGCAACGATTAATCTTTGTAGACTAATGCAAATGGTACAGTTCAAATGGCGCAAAAACCTTACTTTTGTGAACTTTTTTCTAGGTAACCTTGTGGAGCCAGTTTTTATAACTTTCATAAACATGAAATGGCAAACTCGCGTGCCATACTTTTGTGCATGCGTGCTCGTAAATAGCGCTGACGTTGCTACACTCATTTCTGAGTTAACAACCAGAGATGTATGTGCTGTCACAATTGATGTTTCTGTTAGTGACCTCAATAGGAAATTAGTCTTTCGTTTTGTGGTGTATTTACCACATGATTAACCATCCCCAATGGATGATTTCAAACGAGTTGTCGTTCACTGCCTATGAAAAGGCCTTCTGCTGATTTGTGGGTAGTAATGCTGATACTCATCACATCATCTGGAGCAGCTCAGATATCAATTTGAGAGGCTCCAGTCTGATGAGCCATTCAAGTAGTTCAAACCTTGGATTACTTATTTTAGGGAATCGCCCAACCTTCATGGTATCTGCTTGAGAAGTGTTAGACATAATGCTCTGCTTGAACAGAATCAGTCACGAGTTGACGAATTGGCATGTATCAGATGATGAATCATTATCTGATAATCGCTACATCTCTATATGAACATATGAAAGTAAATTTGCAGACTTTGCATTTGTTATACTCCACAAACTGGGAATTGGTTGTGACCAAATTCTATGAATTCTCTCTAGCTTAGGCCAACTCAAGGTTATCGCTTGTTATCGCACGTCGAACTCAATTTGAGGAACTGAATTCAGTGAACTCTGTAAAACTTATATGGGTCCTTGCTATTCTTCCATTGCTGGGAATGAATTGGCTAATGAATTAGCTCGCAATGGAGCCTCGCATGACTTCATTGGCTCTCAGGCAGCTATTCCAATTTCGAAGTGCTGGGTGAAGCTTCAGATAAACTCTTGGGCGGCAACTCAGCACCAGCAATATTGGAATAATTTTGAGTCATGTCGTCAAACAAAATTGTACATTACTGAGCCATCTCAAAGGTGGCTAAGTATTTAACAAATCTGTCAAAGCAGAATTGCAGTCTCTTGGTAACAACCTTGACTGGCCACTGCCGACTCAACTATCACATGGTAAATATTCAGTGTGTTGATACATTTGTGTGTGATAGTTGTGATTCTGATTATGGAACTTCTTATCACCTGATATGTAACTATCCAATCTTCGCGTAATTGCGATTTCAATTACTTGGTTAACACTTATTAAGTGAAACTGATTCCAGAAACCTGAATCTTCAAGACATTCTGTTATCCTTAACCCACTGTGGTAATGAGCTATAGGCTCTAGCATAAACATGCGTTTGCAGTGTCCTTTTTAGGGCGCTGTTCAAACCCATTGTGGTATGGAGCTACATGCTCTCAATTCGCTTATGCGATCTTCCCTCTTCAAGGGACCCCACTCCTATTTCCTCCCATCTTTCCCTTCCCTTTCCTCTCCCTTCGGGTAGATGATGAAATAGGCTCAAATATGGCGATGGCACAAATCTCCCAAATGGCGGGGAACGTGCCTCTGGAGCCGGCCTTCTGATACCTGAATATGCATGGCTAATCAAATTCCTGAAACTATTCCAAATTTGCTGTCGACTGCTTCCAGTTGCATCCAATTTCATACATTTTTCATAAAGTTATAAGCATTTGAATTTAAGCAAAATTTTGCCTATCCCCTGTAGATTGGTTTGAATTGCACGATAAAATTCTAATTGAATCTATATTTTCAACTTGCCTGTAATCTCCATACATAATCTTTCGTTTCTGCTATATGACAGGATACAATACTTTTCTAAAGCATCAAAAAATATCTCTTGAGCATCAGAAGTATCATGAATTTAATAAGTCGTTTATTTTCCTTCTCACCAATGGATCGCATCACCGATCAAAGGTGGATCCAAGTTACTTTTCCTCCGTCTTTAATAAACACCCTTCCCATAACGATTGTGGATATGCAGAGGTTTTCTCGGTCTCTAGAAGCAACAATCATTACTCATTAACATTCCTTTTCCACATCCTCATTGACTATAAGAACGTGGCTGTTGCTGTTATTGATCAATAATATGATTTCTGCTAAAATGTGCACTTCGAGAATCAGCGGAAAGTCCCATCTCTTATTCAATTCGCCCGAAGCGAAATTTGTACCAGTTACGATCAATCACGGAGTAGCAACTATTGACATGTACAGTCAGTTTGTGCTATGCTTTGTTTTGATCAAAATATGTACATGGATTTGATATCAAGGTAGTTTACAACATTGATCCTGTGTACATGTTGTAATTTATAGTTGATCTCAGAGCAATGACCCTTCCGATCATCCGGCAAGGGTTCAAAAATAGTTTAAACATTTTGACATTCTTCTAAATGCTACTAGGCACGTGTAACAATTTCATCTTATTCACACCATAACAGCCACACGCCATCAACCTTTAATCATAAATCTATCGCA
Organism: Aedes aegypti; assembly: GCF_002204515.2. NCBI lineage: Eukaryota > Metazoa > Arthropoda > Insecta > Diptera > Culicidae > Aedes > Aedes aegypti. Next base: position 32,703 of record NW_018735442.1, on the reverse strand, counting down.
TTGGTAAGAGGCTGTCGAATGACTAACGTGATAACAATCACATAGTCTGTGCTGAGATCTTGCATGTCTTTTCCAGGTGGTAAACTCTTTTTGTATCGCAGGGCATGAATGGAAAAGTAATTAGTCTTAGTTCACATGTCAGAAGGAGGGAACGAATTCCAATTAAAAGGGTTCGGAAAATGTTTTTGTTTCATTTATTATTCATATCTGGTGTTTGGTGGTAGGTTTTGTTGTGGTGTTTCAATCAAAGTAGCAAAAGATAAACTTATCGCTTTGTGAGTTGAAGATATCATTTAACTTCCCACAAAATATGTCTATGTGGGAGTAAGCAACTAATCGATTCGTTTATTTTGACTTCCGAGTGTTGTGTTTTTTACATTTAGGTAATTTTTGACTGTTAAATAGTTTATCAGTAAAAGGTTGATGACTTCTTCTTTCAACACGCGTAACTAGAAAATTGTTGAAAACTATGACGAAATCATGATTTTTATAACTTTTGATTTGCATTATTTACAAATAAACATCCAGAAGCTGATTTATTTATATGAAAATGAAAGATTTTTTTTATGAAAAGCATGAAAGCAAATTTTCTCAGGAATAAAAAAAAATAACTGGAAACAGTTTTCCACAAAATTTTCCACCGTTGAGAAAATTCGGAAAGAAAAGCCGGAAAAACTATGTTCCAATTAGTGGAAAACTTTCAGAAATATATTTTTGAGAAGGTAATGTCATAAGCTTTAATCGCTGAAATTTTTGAAATGTACTTTTTTTTTCGTTTTTGAGTTATGGCCAATTTTGTGGAAAATTACCATATAAGCCTTTTCTTTGAGAACACATATTTCAATCGAAGCATCGGAAAAACAAAGATTTTTATCAAAGCAATTGCAAATTTTCTAAAACATGTGAAAAAAAAGATATGAGATTGGTTTGAATGAAGTATAGGTCGGAATGGATGATATTTTTCATAAAAAATTACACCGCTAAGAAAAACTGAAAAAAATTTTGTAGGCGACCCTGAATTTTTCTCAATTTTTTTAATTCATATATTGATGAGCCCTGCCTGTGGAAAAAGTTTCATGAAAATCTGAGACCTTTCGGCCCAAACTCGTACGGAAATAAAAAAAATCCCCATGTACAAACTTTCCCGCTCCCTTATAAATGACGGATTGCATTGAAATTGTCACCTTAGCTTCTGGGGTGCAAATGGACATACCTGAATAGTATTACTTAAGGTGATTACAGAACGAAACCCCACCTCAAATTTTCAAGAGCACACGACTTGAGAGTCAAACAGTGCTCCGCATTGAAAATTTATCCCCTTGGTCACCACCAGCAAGCAAGCAATTTAATTGATTTTCAACACGAATTGTTGACAGATTCTCCAGTTGTGCACTTGAAAATTCAAAGTTTGGTGTTTTACACCATCATCACCTTATGATAATTGAAGTTTGATCATTATGGGGCATCCTCATATATCTACATTGGTTTCAAATTTTAATTTCCAACGACAATTTTCTTCTGGAATAAATGAATACTATCATTTAACTTGATATCAATTACACCATAAAAAAACTACTACTTCCGGGATAATCAAATAGAAGCTATTAAAAACTAACTTTCCATGCATTCACTGTTGAAACGGTACGACTTTCCACATGCTGGTGGTTGTCGAATACGGTGATTAGGGTGGATCAAAAAATAATTGTTACTACTAATCGCTGCACATGAATTTTCACATGCAAGGTAAGGTAGGGCAAACGTTCGAGTGGAACGAAAGTTCTTTTTTTCACGATTTCTTGCTTAAATCAAATCAAATATTATAAGTTTTGCGGTCGTTGCAATACTATTCAAGTCACCTCAAAAACCAAAGAAATCGATTGAGATTTGAGAAAGTTATAGCTTAAAAGCCATATAATACCTATGAGTTTAGCTTAATATGCCTGAAAGTGTGAAAAAAGTAATCAAAATTTTACATATGGCCATAGTTTTGAAAGAAACAGTTATTTTTGTGTTTTTGATCCTGATGGAGGCAAATTTTTGACCAGAAGTTTTTGTTTCTTTGTTCAGATGTGCTATTGCGACCATTAATTAGATCTATTGTGGCATTACCCGTAACTTTAGTGTATAGGGTAACGGTCGTATTTTGGACCCCCTAAGGAAGTGATTTTAGTTTTTTTGTCCCAATTAATTAATTGCACAGCGTAACCAAGTCAAAGAACATGCTAAAATGTAGAGAAAATCTTCCCCTACGAGGTAAAAATGCCCCTACGATCATTTAGGATCCAAAAAATGTCGAAAATAATTGAATTGTGAAGCACTGTTTTTCATTATTTAGGACACACCAATACATTTTGGACCCTCAAAGTATATATTTTGGACCCCGGCATTTTTTATCGTTTGGCGACAAAGTCCACGACACTGGTTGTATAATATGCTTGCCCATAGTCTAATCAATCAATTGACAATGGAAAACCGAAGAAATCTAACGCTTTTAGTGCAGAAATTTGAAAAACGTTTTTGTTTACATTTGAAAATTTTCTGACGGCTTCAATTTCTATGTGTAACGTGTTATAACGGTTGTATGAATGAACCGATTAAATTAAATTAATTTCAGACAAAATAAACACATTTTCTATGTACAAACGGTTGATGCAAGTGCCGAATAGCCCTATCTTTCCAAATGGTATGCGAATTGAGTTGGTCTTTCGATTTAAACTGGGAAATTTGCAGGAAAATGGCCCAGGGGGTCCAAAATACATAGGGGTCCAAAATATATTGGTTACCCTAGTGCATGTCGCTTTACTCCATTGATAGGTTAAGATGCATCAGTTTTTGTACAGCTATTGTTTTGATTCCTCAGAGATTTGTAAAAATCGAATGTGATGGAAAGGTCCCGCTATCAACACCGTTCATAGAGACTTACATCTCAGCGAAGGCACGTCCCTTAGCAAACATAATCGATTTAATTTCTAAGGAACCAAATTGTTACTACTGATATTTGGTCATGCAACGGAACTCTGATCCCATCAATGTTCGCTCTTAGTTTAGTCCCAGAAAAGTACTAGAAAAAAGAGGCTTTGTTCTAACAGCAAAACCGAATCAAGCTAGAAAATTTGTTCAGTAATCAAGATTCACGTGAGTCCTTGAATTACCACGTGAGTCCTTGATATCCTGGCTTCAAGTATAGTCCCGGGACTGACCAGCTCCGAGCCTAATCTCATATTACCCAAAAAACAAGATGAGACTAGGGTTGGTAGATCTTACCCCGTAACGCACCACGAAAAGGTGATCTACCCGCGTTACGGGTAAACCAAAAATTAGTTAGTTTTATATGCAAACGTAATTTTACGGCTAGTAAAAGGTATTTTTGTCATAAAAACATTGATGTTTTGTGGATGTGATCTTTTTGTCCACCCTAATTCGAATTCTTGCCACACCGATGGGTCACAAGTTCGAATGAATATATATTTTGACATAAGTTTGTTCTGCAAAAGTGTAACCAAGAAGAGTCGATTGTGTGGTAATTGTTCCCATACATATAACTGATATTTTATTTTTTTTTGAAAATATTGATTACTCCACTAAGGTCGAACTTTTGTCCAACCCTACTCTTATTGGCAAACAAAATACCAATGAACTCAAAACTTCATTTTCTCATAGTAATTGCCATCGTCTTATAAATTGAGACCAAATGTGCTTGGTTCTGACTAAAACCGTATGGGCGATGAACAGTACCACCCTAATGGTGATGGCATCTTCGCGCCACCTTCACGTTTTTAATTATCTCGGATCGTCTCGCTCGAGATCTGAATCGACCGCGTGCCGGGGTGTGGTGTCCGGAGCCAAGAACACAACAAAAAAACTTACTTTCTCAGTTGGTTGGCCAGATACAGTTATGTTGGCTTCTTTGGTCCAATGTGTTCAGATTCGGTTCCCATTCGGAGGAAACGCTTCGTTCTACCTGAGTTTGGGGGCTCAAGCAACACGGTCATGAAAAATCACTTTATATTACGGATACCGCGTGAAGCTTACCCGCATGGTCTGATTTATTGTTTCCGTCAAGGGAGTGTGTTCTTTTACAGCGGTCTTTGACGAAGGGCAAGGGCACAAGAGCTAAAAATCGAGAAACTACCGACACTTCCATTTATTGTATTATTTTGTTTTTTACTCTGTCGATATTCGACATGCTTGTTAGGTTGATGAACTTTTGTTGAAAATTATGTTATGTATATAATAGTAGGACGGCAGCTCGGACTCTTGGATGACATTATCAATAGGGGTCAAATAACCATAGCGTAGCTATTCCAGACCGTGCTAAGAAGCGCGGGTTCGAATCCCACACAAATCCCACACACGAGGAACTTTCCGCAAACTAAATTTTCTTGAGCTCTTTTGTCATACACACTTAAAAAATATTTGCGAGCTCGGCATTTCAAATTGTTGAATTATCTCGGCATCTAGACTATTTGCTGATAAATCAGCTAAAAACTTATCGTAACCGAATTTCGGCAATCTATAAAACTGAATTCTCGGTTCATTTGATTTTTCATCCGTTACTCGGCCACTCAGCGTACCGAACACCACCTTATAACCGAATGCAGCTATCGAAAATGCCGACTTATTGGCTTATCAATAAATTTATTGAGATTCTCAGTATTTTGTTTTACCGCCATATTGTTTTGCCTTATAAACGAAAACATTCATCGGTCTTATGTTTACCATTGGAAAGTGTAAAAATACTGTGATTTTGATGCGAAATAATGTAAAATTATGGAAACGGGATTATAGAGGCTTGCTATAAATAAACCGTAAATTTTGTATAGATAAATATTTATTTTGCGTTTATTTTAGTACTCAATAACTATAACTTAATTTTTTGTCGCATTCGGAACAGGCAATTCAAATGGGTATCAAAGTGCAGTTGCATCACTTTATGTCTATGAAATGACATATTAACAAACTACATCATTGAATACTTCTTTATGAATTACCGGAGACGAACACTGTTATCAAAACATTAAATTATGTTAAATAAATACAGCACAGTTTTGATTTTTTTTTTGCTGATATTTCAGTTTTGAGTATAACGTCAGTTTATATCAGTAGTTGAACACCTCAACGCAAACCGAGTTAATCAGTTTCAACTAGTAAACCAAGATCAATGCTGAGCGATCGGATGTGCGGATCTCGGTTTCAGAAAGCCGAGATTCGACATTTAATTCAAAGTGTGTAGTGTGTCTTTGTGCTTGTCACACGATAATAACTGCAAAATATCGATAAATAGCGAAGAAAGCTAATAATGACTTTAGAAATGTTCAGAGGCAGTGTTGAGAATGGCAATTGCAAATAGGAGGAGATCTCCCAGTACCGGACATTTAAGTCAATGAATTCATAATTTCGGGTGAAAATCCTTTTGAAAATATAAATACAAATTTTGACATTCAATTTTGATGATGCTTCGCGCACACCCCAATATCTTTTAGGTAAAAGCTATTTAAGTCAATTTTGATTAGATGTATGTTCCGCTTTAGTGTCGCTCCGATTTTTATACGTTCCCATTTTCTTCAACAGATTACTCCGTTTTTATCAATAGACATTTTTTTTTATCTTCTAACTAAAGACTTATTAGCAATTTCAAATGTTTTTTGAATTTCTGACATTAAATTAGTGTTAAGCAGCTACGATGCATAATAGGTGTCAATATCATCCAAAAAGGTTTACTCCTTCCTATCCGTCAATCAATTAGGGTTTTCAAATTTATCATGAGCTGTTGGACAAGTTTGATGCATCCTTCAACAGTCGAGAGCTGCTGTGGCCACGCCTTAGCCATAACTGGAAATTGTGATTAGTTGAATACCTACTTAAAAGAGTTGCAAAGTCCTCTTCTTTTCCCTAATAACATGGCATCATAGAATGTTCCAATGTTGGATGTGATATTTATTTATTTATTTATTTCGTCAATTATAGGTAGACTACATACAATAATTACAATACTTTCTTACATGCTATGGATTACTTCTATTGTTCTTTAGTCGTGTTTCAAGCTGCTATTTGGACATAGTAATGCCAATGAATTTGCAATGTGCATTATACTGACGCTTCTTCCTTCTTCTTTCTGGCGTTACTTCCCAACTGGGACAAAGCCTGCTTCTCAGATTAGTGTTCTTATGAGCTCTTCCACAGTTATTAACTGAGAGCTTTCTTTGCCGATTGACCATTTTTGCATGTGTATATCGTGTGGCAGGTACGAAGATACTCTATGCCCTGGGAATCGAGAAAACTTCCTTTACGAAAAGATCCTCGACCAGCGGGATTCGAACCCACGACCCTCAGCATGGTCATGCTGAATAGCAGCGCGTTTACCGCTACGGCTATCTGGGCCCCTTGACGCATCATACGGTTTATTAGTCCGTTTTGAGCATAATGCGCTCTGCATGATTTTTCTGAAAATAATTTTCTTGTTCTTAAATTCCGAGAGAGTGTGTAGAAATTTAATTGACAAAGAAGTGCAGCAGAGTCTTGTTTGGAAAAAATAGGAAAAAACGGCAAGTCAAATTGTCCCATAATGAAAAGTAATCGCATATCAGTCCCACTACAGACTTTCGCACCATGGAGCACAAAAATGTAACTTGTTTCGATGATCCTTATATTTTTCTCGGAAAGATATCGTAGTGAAAGTTTCATAAGGATTGGAACATGTTCCAATCGTTTGGAAATTTTTGAATATTCGTATGAAAAACGAGTTTGAAAACTTCACATTTTCTCAATGCCTACTTTTTACAGATGGGACTGACTTGCGATTCACGGCAGTATATGGGTCTTTAAAACTGTTACTGAACCTCTTAATGAAGCCAAGCATTCTGTTTGCTTTGTTTATTATGGAATTATAATGTTCTACAAAAGTGAGTTTAGAGTCTAGGATTTTGCCCAAATCCCTTACAATTTTACACTTCTGTGTGGTATCCTAATATTAGAGTGTATGCGTATGCAGCAGGCTATGGGTGGAGAGAGAGGAAGTTGGACGAGTGCGTGAGATAGTCGGTCACTGAAATGGTGCTTGTAGTGCAAAAACCCGCAGTTTAGTTCCTGTAATAGACAGGATATCACATTGGCGATCCTGCCATGAATATGGTTAAAGTATGCGGAATAGAATCTGCGAGAAAAGTGGTTTTAGAAATCGAAAAGAATTTGTAAGTTTGTTTGTTTTTTTTTTCGTGGTGGCGAGTGAAATGAGTGTTTTCAAAGCTGTCATATTCACATAAAAACGGTAAGAGTTCATGCGACATGGTTGCCAGAAATGTTGATTAGCAGAAACTTGATAACTTGCGTAGAGTTTAAGCTCATTACCAAGTATCAAATATTAAGCCAGGTGATGCCCAAGGCCAATGTAAATGGACGTGTTGAGTCGAGTTTAGCTCATGGCCAATACAATAAAACATTGAAGTGGAAAGCTTGCGTAGAGTTTCAGCTCATTACCAAGCGTTTTAGACAGTTGAGTCGGGTATAGCCCATGGCCAACGTAGGTATAAGCGGAGTCGACTGTGGTTGAGTCGGGTAAAGCCCATGGCCAACATAGGTAAATGTGGAATTGACTGTAGTTGAGTCGGGTTAAGCCCATGGCCAACTTACGTACTGAGTCAAGTATAGCTCAAAACCAGAAAGCGGGAGACATCTATGAAAGTAAACACGTCTAGACATAAGTTATTACCTATCGAGATTTTATATCCCTTAAGTGATAAAATTTTACATTATGAGAATTGAAAATGATATATATATATATATATGTTGGCTCTATTTTCTACTATTTCATCTGACCACACTGTTCAAGTTCAAAAAGAAAGACGAAGCGCAAACATAACAGTGTTCATTTCATATGCCTTTGTGTATGTGCACATTAGCTTCACACGCTAAGCAATTTTGACACAAAGTTGTAGCGAACTGCGTGAAATCAAGAAAGGGCGAATGTTTGAATATTGTACAAAATATTAATCGTGAATTATATTGAAAACGTTTGGTATATGTTTGGATGAGGTAATTTATAGGCGAGTTGAATACAGTTTTAAAGTCAACGAAATATATACAGTATACTTGGATCACCTGAATTAATAAAAAAAAGTAGCGTGGATGGAATGTATTTGATTGTTAAAAGCAGTGCCGGTCAGTGGGTGAACACTAATCAATGTCTTTCGGTGAGTGCCGGGTAGAGGTTGTGTTGATTGCTGTGTGTGCAGTCGGACTCAAGAACACACTATGGGCGATCAGGTGGCCAATAATCAAAAATTGAATTCAATTCTCCCAGCATTGATGTTACGAGTGGCAATTTCAATTTGAATTGTTCGGATTGATGATGAATTTCATTGTTTTTAATTGTTCGCAAAACTATATAGTTTGTTTTTACTTAACCGCAAGTTGAATTTACTAGACTTTCGAGTAGCGTACAGCTTTCTCAAAACTAAACCTCCACGCAGTTCAGAAACAAAAACTATTCAACGTTGAGTGGTTTCAACGTAAAACCGTAGTTGAACCCATAAACCTAAAATTGGCTAAATTTTCAAGGTTATAAATTGCCGGATTATATGTTATGATTGAATTTGCTGTTAAGTTGTTAAGAACCCACAATCAATTTCGCCTTATATTAATGTCCCATCAGGAAAAGTCGTTTGGGAATCAATTATCGATGCACAACAATGCAGTGGTAGGGTCCCCTTCTTAGTGCTGTTGAATGCTAGTTGATCGCTGGGTATTTATTGATTGCGGTTGAAATAGTTTGAGATTGAGTTGCAAGAAAGTGATACAAAGTTAATTTGCTGAGCTATTTCTTGGATTTCTGGACTAAACACACGTTTTTCCCTAGCGTACTCTATGACAAAGGCGCATTAAATTTGGCAATATAGAAAAGTAATTTTAATTTAAGTACTGTATGAACATTGAATTTATTGTCTTGGTTTTAGAATTAGTAATATGCTTATTCGCTTGCCAACAATGCTGTAGGCAAATTAAAATCGCTGTATTAATTTATAAATATTTTATTTTGGAACGGGGAGGAACAGTTGGACTAAGTTACGCACTTAAAAATAAGATGTGTTATTGACAATTATGACACATTTATAATAGCTGGAAGAAAGACAGGATAGAAAGTTGCTAAGAAAATTATGTTACAACTATCTTTCATGAGCGATAAATAATTTACGCTTGGTTCAACTCGTATTGTAAATGTTTCGATATAATATTTCAATGCCAATTAATTGATATTCAAACATTTGTGGCAAAGGGAGGATGTGGTATCCTAATATTAGAGTGTATGCGTATGCAGCAGGCTATGGGTGGAGAGAGAGGAAGTTGGACGAGTGCGTGAGATAGTCGGTCACTGAAATGGTGCTTGTAGTGCAAAAACCCGCAGTTTAGTTCCTGTAATAGACAGGATATCACATTCTGTACCACTTGATTTCCAAAAAATACTTCAATTGGAGGTGTTACATATTTTCGAATCAATACTATTGAATTACATTTTTTGATATTGAGTTGGAGTAGACTTTTTCTGCACCAAGTTTTTCAATATTAGTTCAGTCAACGTTCTTTGTTTGTGACCATCCATAAATGATGTAGCAGGAGTCAACGATGGTGTAACGAACCATGTATAAGCTATAGGAAAATAGGATACGATAGCGGAAAAGGGTGTCAAAAATCTGCCAAAAAATGCCACGTCATTTATGGACGTTTAATTTTAGGGAATAGACCTAGGAATAAACTCAATAATGTTTGGACATGATTGAGTTTTTTTATCTTTGATAAGACTATGGACCCTGTCATATTTTGGGCATTATCTTTTCTATCTCAAACGCATTTAACAGGTTTTAGCAAACAGCCTTTAATTAGGTCCTGCTTTATGGTGAAACATCTCAGAATCCAAAGATGGCCTCCACAATGGCCGACTTGTTGGCCTACTCAAGTTTTCAAAGGCACTAAACTGGAGAAATATTTGGCAAACGTTTCTGATCTTCTTATTTTAAGCTTTCTGTTAGTGCACAAAGCCTTGGGTTGCTTTCTTCGCAAGATTTATGCCTTTAAAGTTTAAGTGCAATCTGAGAAACTGACTCAAAACTGTTTTATCTTAAGAGCTACAGTGATAGATCCAGCAAAATATAGTAATCTATTGAACATTTCGGAATCTCCATACAATAATATTACTTCGAGGAAGAGGAAAAAGAGCTGATATGGCTTTTGGAGAAAAACAACAAACTGTTGTTAGTTGTTAACGTTAATTAACGATTAACGCCGTTTTGTTGATTCGTTGACGTTAACTGTAACTGGGTCTTTCGTTATTTTTTTCGAACAGTTGATTAAAGATAAGGTCAACGTTTAGCATTAATTTAACGTAAATGACTTCGTTATTTTTTACGTTAACTTGAGGCGGGCCTCTTAGTACACACGGCCTCATAGTCCGAAAAAACTAGTTGATCAAAGCATGGTCATGGTACTGTTGATGATAGCTGAGAGCTACAGCATCTCTTGAGGTAAAGATTTAAAAATTTTCATACTCAATTTTAACTCAGATGAATCGAAACGAAAACTCAAATTATCAAGAGAACAAATCTAAAGAACCGAACATCCGTTTGAGCTGAAGACATGATCAATTGGTCATCAAATTGCCATAAAAAAATTTAGGTTTGGCTTCAATTCATCTTCGTCTTAAGAAGAATTTCGTATGGAATAAGGATTTGCATCAAAGTAAAGTAAGAAAAGCAGGGACAAAAACAGGCATTGGTGCATTACAACAATTTACGAGCTCTATTTAAAACAGCCCTTAGCCTAGTGGTTATAGTCCGCGGCTACAAAGCAAAGCCATGCTGAAGGTGTCTGGGTTCGATTCTCGGTCGGTCCAGGATCTTTTCGTAATGGAAATTTCCTTGACTTCCCTGGGCATAGATTATAATCGTACCTGCCACACGATATACAAATGCGAAAATGGCAACTAAGGCATAGAAAACTCTCAATTAATAACTGTGGAAGTGCTCATAAGAACACTAAGCTGAGAAGCCGGCTCTGTCCCAGTGGGGACGTTAATGCCAAGAAGAAGACGATTTAAAACAGCATTTTAAGCATTTCAGCATTTTAAGTTTCGCCTTTTGTAGGTTTTTGTTTGGAATAATCCGAAAGAGCATGATAGAGCTCACTTCGTTTGGTTTAGTGAAATGTTGGCTGACCTCCAGTCGATTTCGATGGAGTATTCGTTCCATAAATTGGGAATGTGGAATTCTGCTGGCTTCCTGGCAGTGACAATCGGTAGGGTGGCAAGACGGATCAGTTGAACAGGTGAACAATATCATGCGCGGTCACCTTGAATTGCGTGATAGCTGAGTAGAAGGTACGGTAGCAACATGCTGGTTACAACTACTACTCTTGACCCATCCAGAGGTAAATTTGCACAATTGTACGGGCTTCGAAAGAAAACGCGCTGACATATTTAAACAGACTTACTTTTGGCTACAGAATGTGCAGAATGAAGATGAATATGTCTACATGTGTACCGTGTTGTCTCAAATTCCGAACAGACTCATATTCCGAACACTCGGTTTTTGTATGGCGATTTGGTTGAAATGTTTCGCTGAAATATGTCACCAAATAACAAGGAAATGGCAGTCAATTGCAATTCAATTCTAACGTCTCCATTTTAATTTATATCGCGGGAGTAGTGATGATTCTCTAGTTTGAGACCAGTAGGACAAGCTCCGATAAATTTATTTGCGAAATTATTCATTTGACTACGATTTATTCGTGCTGTTCGGAATTTGAATCAAGGTGTTCGGAATATGAGACAGAATGAGCATAGTGTTCGGCATTTGAATCAAAATGTTGTTCCATACTTTAACGTGAAAACAATACTAAAACTTATTAAATCAACATTATTATAGGTACACCCAATAGCTAACAGTAAGAATTTGCGAAGAAATTAAAATTTACACAAATATCTGTCAATTTATGCCAATGAGTTGCATTTGAAGTCACTGTTGGCCTTAAGTGTTCGGAATATGAGTCAAGACGGTACTTTGATGTTCAAACACATTTTCAAAGAAGCTGCAAGTGAAATACGCGATCAATGATTTATTAGCGGTGTTCGTTGACGTTAAATCAACGCAACCCGTTGACGTTGATGCTAACAGACACTAAAATCAACGCAACGGCGTTGACGTTAATCCCAAGTTAACAACCCTCCTGTTGGTACAGGTCGTCCCCACGTCACGCACGTTCCCATCCCAAATTTGCTGGGATCCGAATCTTTGAGCAGATGTGCACCCCTCTTTTACATAAAGACTAAAAAGTAAATATAAAGTCTTCTACAAACTGCCATTAACAACAGAGTTTCAAACCAAAAAGTTATAATTTGGGGAAGCTTGTATTAGAGTATGTCCACATTTGTGTTTTTGATGAACCAATAAAATAGCAATTTTGCTGAACAAAAAACTAGAACATCAGTTTAGTTAAGTCACAGACTATTAAAAATCTAATGGAAATCTCGAAAGTGAAGGTGGCGCTGTTCTAGAATGGTGATTGGTTCATCCCTGTCGAAGACTTTTTTTTCTATCTTTACTAACGAGGATTTTAGCCATGGGCTAGCCCGGAAGAAGCCTTAACTATAACGTTTTGTCATAAGTGACTATCTCGGGGAAGGAATTCGATCACTGGTCCTCGGCATGAGAGGCGTGCACACTTAATTTAGAATGCCGAATCTCGGGTAATTTTAACCGAGATCCTCACAGCCGAGAAGTCGTCAAATAAATTTCCTGGGATCTCAGTAAATAAAAGCCGAGTATCAGTTAATCGTACTTCGTTGCTAAGCAACCGGACAAATTGTTAACTGAGTCTCGGTTAAAATCGAGAAACCGAGATTCGCACAGCCGAGCTCTCTTAACCACTACACCAGGTTCGTCCCGCCCTGTCAAAGTTGAAAGTGATAACTTTAGAAGAAACATCTCCATAATCATTTTACTGATAAGATTTTGGCAAGTCAAAGGCTGTTATACGACTAGAAATTAAAAAAAATGTTACAAAAAATGCACATCTCTTGTGTAGGGAATGGTTCTCACTAAAACCTCAATTTACGCAAACTTAATTTACGTCTTACGAAGTAAATTCAATTTACGTCACTTTTATACGAAATGCGAAAATTGAGTTTAGACAATTTTGTGGGAAATTATGTAATGGAATGACCTCCGGTAGAAACCCCATGCAATATAGGTATTTTTGGAACGGGCACCTAGAGGGACAAAAATTGAAATCCATCACCATTGTAGAATCCAAGAAGGCGACCCCTGGTTGGTGAAAATCGTTGGAAACCGTGGAAGTCCAAAAACATCGACACAACTCAATACAATACTTCGTTTACTAATATGAATAGTAGGGCTGTTGAAAATGTGAAAATGTTAGAAAATGCTATCTCCCATATCTTCCGCACCATCCTTACCATAAAAAATAGAGTTGTGTGAAATTTTTAGATTTTTCGATGGTGATTCAATGGGAGCCAGGTAGGTTTCTATGGAAATTACTATGGAGAATTTTTTTAAAATGTTCAAAATACGTTAGTGCTGAAATGTAAGTATAATTTTATCATCTCATGGTGACAACTCATTCTTCAAATCTTAATGAAGGATGATACTGAAGAAACAAATTCCTTTTGAGCTTATTTTGTTTGGGATTTTTGCATGTGTTTACAGGGCTATAATCCTATATGAAGCAAAATAATGACAAACGAACTCGGATCCGTCGGATTGAAGTGCTCTCTTCAGCAAGTTTCTTCATTATGATTTGAAGAAGAGTTTTCACCGTGGAATGATAAGTTTGTACTTACATTCCAGTACTATCGTGCCACATATAAAAAAGCATTTATTGATAATTAATTACGCTTGTAGATTCTTAGGCCTATATTCGATAGCGATCTTGAAGGACCAAGGGCATCCGCACAAAATAATACAATACACCGTTTATTCACATGAATGGTTAGTAGGGTTCGGCTTATTTTTCAAAAGTTCTCAAAACTAAAAATTCGTGTGCTCTACTGAATTAAAATCACATTAAAAAAGAAGCCTCAAAATCTGAGCCAAAAATATTAACATTTAGAGGTGGCGCATGCGTCTTGAAGGTGAATTTTCAAGTTATAAAAAATGACCTTCAGTGAAGTACACATATCTTTGTTATTTTTCAAGCGATTTTAAAACTTTTAGCATCCATACTTGCAAAATTAAATTTATGAGAACTTTGTAGAACATCAAATTTGTCTAAAATCAAAACAGATTTTAGTTAAAACTAATTTCAATTTCGTTTGGCCATAACTTCATGATTGCTTAACCGATTCCAACTCTTTTTACATGCTTTTGAAGCTATTTCAATTGTTTTCAAACCTTTCATACATCACATTTCACTAAAAAAATGACTTGACCAAGTTATTAAGCACAAACTGCACAAAAACACGATTTTTTAACGAAAAATGCCAGTTCTTTTAAATTTTTGCCACTTAAATATTATCTCTAAAGCTGAAACTGGTTTTTCTCATTTGTTAAGCCTTTGAGAAGGACATTGCAACATTTTTTTAAATAATTTTAAAACAAAAATATGTTTGCATATTGTTAAAAATATATGCACTCTTCAACTATTTATTAAGGCAAGATGCTTTATAAATTTAAGTTTTATATAAAAATGCAATTTCCGGGGAAAAAAATTTAATAATCCGAAGAAATTTGATTTTTTCATTAAAAAAAATCATGTTTTTGGGTAGTTTTTGTCGAATAGCTTGGTTAAAATAATTTTTAAGAAAAATGTGTTGTATGGAAGGTTTGAAAACAACTAAAATTGCTTCAAGCACATGTAAAAAGATTTGGAATCGATTGAGTATTTAGGAAATTATGGTCAAACAAAATTGAATTTTTTAGTAAAATGAGGAAAAATTTGGTTAAAAGTATTTCAAACTAAGACTAGTTTTGATTGTAGACAAATTTGATGTTCTACAATATTTTTATAAATTTAATTTTAAAGATAATGGTGCTAAAAGTTTTGAAATTGGTTGAAAATAACAAAGTTATCAGAGGCGTCGCGTCCACATGTGCAACATGTGCACTGCACAGGTGGCAAATCGTTCATCATAACAACCTACAATTTCTACTATTATTGAAGTACGATTCTTTAATTCTCTCAATAAAATTTAGCCTGTTTCAATTATCTTAATCATTGATCATCGCAATTTTCACCTTTCAAAATATTTGTTGTTATATTTTTGCTATTCAAATTAAATGCAAAAGCTGTTTGGTGCGGCGCGAGGTCTGTGCCCTAATTTTCCCTACGCGCTCAGTGCGATGCATGCTACGCAACACTTTGTTCCACGCTACACGTTGCTGCTGTGACGATGAAACCCAACGTGTGCACTCTCATCGGGAGACGCGTTGCCTTTCGTCGTACACACAATTCTGTATATGTGGTAGAATGTTTTTTGAACTACAAATGCCAGTGTGTAAGTAGCCAAAGCGTCAACTCTGGCCGGTGCACAGTCTTGCCACATCAATCTGTGTGAGCGTGCGGTGGGGAGACAAGAGACAAATCAATCCACGAGAGAGATCCATTTTGCTTGCTCTCTTTTTTCCTTCACGCTTTCAACATCACCACGCTTGTGGTGTGGAGTACTGGCGTGATTTTTTAGACGGCTGACGGTAAGATGTTTCTGTAAGTTTGAGACCCAGGGCCCGCGCGTTTTTTTGTACAATACTGGTTAAGAACCTCGCTTCCAGCATACAGTATTAGCGCGGTGGTACTTGTGATGGTCAATCAGATGACAATCAGAAAATGAATTCAAAAGCGGTCGTGCCCTCCTTACCGTCATCGTCAGTATAACGCTTGTGGTGTGGTTTGAAGGCGAGCAATTTTCTTGATGCGTGCACCAAGTACACGAAGCGAACGATCTTGTATTAATTCCATGTAAAAATATGTGGATTATGATCACAAACTCTATATTGCAACATTACTTAGAATCCAGTGCTTTATAAACCAAAATTGATGACCCGCATAATTTGAATTATTGTCATATGCAATTTTACAATTTCCCCATAATGATGACTAATCGTTAAAATTGAAAAAGTGAAAAAAATAAAACTAAACAACCCGATTAGCATCTGCTATCATGAATGTTTTTAATCAACTGAAAGACTAAAAAAATAATGACATATATAAAATGACACTAATGTTGTTTCCGTTTTTAGGAACTGGGTCGGTTATTAACACATAAATAAACCAACGTCAAGCAAATTGTAGTTCGGTCGAACTTGAATCGGGTTGGGGTTGAAACTGTGGTTCAGAACAGGTTGCGCCAGTTCCAACCTAGGTTCAAAAACGAATTCGACTTAAATTAGAAGTGCACAGGTTGATAATTAGGCCACGCGACGCCTCTGAAAGTTATGTTTGCTTCACTGTAGGTCATTTTTTATAACTTGAAAATTCACCTTCAAGACGCTTGCGCCACCTCTAAATGTTAATATTTTTGGCTCAGATTTTGAGGTTTCTCTTTTAATGTGATTTGAATTCAGTAGAGCACACGAATTTTTAGTTTTGAGAACTTTCGAAAAATAAGCCGGTTAGGCGTTAGTGGGTCTTCCGGTCATGAATAGAAAACAAACACCGTTCTCTCTGTAAAGACTCTTTATTCAGTATAATCTCTGTCAAATAATGGTGTTTTAAGGTGAAGATTAATCGAATTCAAACCTTAAAATTTTAAAAGCACAAATCTGGAGAACCGAACACCCGTTTAAGTTGAAAACATAATCGATTGGTCACCACCAGCTTGTGTCTAATCGATTAAGTTTTCAGCTTAAACGGATGTTTGGTTCTCTAGATTTATGCTCTAGAAAATTTGAGGTTTGGCTTCGATTCATCTTCACCTTAAAGGGTAGTGATGATTCAATTGCGATTGCCTGCTGCTTCCACGATCACGGCAAGGATAAAAATTCCGATGGCACAAATCTTGCGGATTCTCACATCCATTCAGCAATGAGTGTGTTTTTTTAGCTAATTACTGTTCCACTATATATAATTCAGTACGTGTTTTAATTTTAAAACTCGAAACGAATCTGAAAACACAACAAGCACTTATCGACTCGTTTTCAATATGGCTGACCAAATATTTGATTTACAAGTGACCGTAAGATAGGTTCAGCTAAGTCACGTAAAATTACGATAGTAATAGAATAAAAATCGGTTGGGTGACAAAACGTCGAAAGACAAAATGTCGAATGCCAAAACGTCGAATGCCAAAACGTCGAAAGGACAAAATGTCGAAAGGACAAAATGTCGAAAGGACAAAACGTCGAAGGGACAAAACGTCGAAAGACAAAATGTTGAAAGAAAAAATGCCGAAAGCCAAAACGTCGAAAGGACAAAACGTCAAAACGATAAAATTTCAAATCGTCGAAATGACAAAACGTTGAAAAGAAAAAAAAAAGAGTACACCCGATTCTGTTTTTGCGCGGAGTTTTTTACACGGCCGTGCAGAAAAAGTTTCCATACAAAATTTTTCGCCAAAACCTTATTTTTGCATGAAACGTCGAGAAATGGTGTTACTTTTTTTACACGGTTTTTGAAATTTTGAACTGAAAACTTTTTTGGCACGGTACGCATCCCCCGTGCAAAAACAGAATCGGGTGTATGTCCAACAAAACGTCCATCCATTTACAAGGAATACGAAGGAAATAGATTAAAATATAACGTAATATCCAAAAACTAAACAATGCTTAGAACAGTTAGAGTAGCTAAAGATATGATTTTTCCATGTTATCACTTTTTTTTTATTGAGGGGCCCAAACGCAGAAGGGTGCGAATGACATTTTGGTCGGTTTTCAGTTTCATATACAAAAAACTTAAAAAAAAATAGTTTCCAAACTTTTCAATGGTATTTTTGGGTGATTTTTTTCGTCCAACACTTACACTTACATCCCTTTGTTTCTAACTCCCTCGAATAATCTTCAGGTTATAAAATGATTATTAGAGTCTCTCATCGAAGTGTATTTTCAGGAAAACTTTGGAAGGAGGCTGCAAGGGTTGTGTTTTGAAATGAAACTATCAATTGATGCTTGCATTGTTTTTTTTTTTTTTTTCTATCTTTATTAACGAGATTTTTAGCCGTGGGCTAGTTCATCTCGGGACCAACGGCTTTACTTCCCTTCCGAAGGAAGTCGTCACTGATTTTTTTAGTGACTATTTCGGGGATGGGATTCGATCCCAGGTCCTCGGCGTGAGAGGCGTGTGTTCTAACCACTACACCAGGTCCGTCCCCCTCCGCTTGCATTGTTCTTACTATCTGTAGTTGATACGATATAACAATATACATGCTCTACAAATAAATCAGTGCGTCAAATGTATAGAAGTCATTTCAATACTACATATTAAAAACTTACTGTATTTTAATGAAGAATTTCTGTTCCCGAAAAGCAAAATAATAAATTGAATCAATTGTTCTTGTTTGAAAGTATAATGAGTCAATTTTTAAAGAAAAAAGAATCATGTTAATGTCCTAAATCCAGTTGTGAATTTGATCAAATTGATGTCACTAAATCTATAAAAGAATGAGTTTATTTTATAAGAATAAATATTACACTATTTATCAGCAGATGGCTCAACCAGAAAAAAATTCAATTCTCCTTCTAACAATTGCTGTATTGATATTTGAGAAGTTTTTTAACTTAAAAAATAATTAAACAATTGAGCTTATTTAGATAAAAAAGATTTTTTTAAGTATAACCATATTAAGCGAAAGGCTTACGCCCCAAATATACAAAATTGTTGGAGATCCCACATTCATTTTGCTTTGGTGGAAAGGAAATTTTGTTCATCTACGAGTACCTAGTAGAAATAAAGTTAGTATTGTTCACTGCCAAGGACCATTCATCTGTCGTTATGTGAGTCCAGAAGAAAAACGAAAGAAAGCTTACCTACTTTTACCTCAGGCTTAATTTTCAATCATCCTCTCGAAGTGCTGCTTTGCTTTTTCTCTGACCAGAAATGACATTTCTGATAATTTTCGATTTTTCATCGGAGCCCATGCTTACTCTGATGAAAAATTGAATTTTTGCTATTTCCAACACCGTTTGCATCGCAACTATTTTTTCATTGGCAACGCTTAATGACTGCTTTCGACGTTTTGTCTCTTCGACGTTTTGTCTCTTTCGACGTTTTGGGATTCAACGTTTTGGGTTTCGACGTTTTGTCTTTCGACATTTTGTCCCTAAACCATAAAAATCATAGCATCAAGCTCAATGCCGCTTAAAAACTTATTGAAAGCATTCGTATTAATGTGTGAATACGCAGGAAGTTTTTCTGCAACATAATAATTTGCGCTTCGGCTATTATTCATATTTTCTTTCTGTGCCGATGACACCATTTCTAAATCCTAGCTTAGAACTAAAAGTTTATGGATGTTTGTCCGTACCACACCGAATTTGATTCTGGATTTTTACATATTTTTTTAAATAAATAAACATTCTTCAATACAGAAAACTTCACAACATACAATTCAACAATAGTGAAGACAAACAACATTAATACGCTAAAAATTGTATTAATATCGGTACACTATTAGTGAAAAATAACGTCGCGTGACACGGTGATCAATTTCACCCTAATTTACGGTATAACACTTACAAAATTGAGAATGACTTTCTGAGAAACAATATTTAAGTTATTTAAGTTAGGTAGTTGTTAATATTTAAGTTATTTTTAGTCTAAGCAAAAAATATTTTTCGAAATGAAGCTTAACTTTCTTTCAGCTATCTAATATCTAATCTGAATATTCAATTTATAAAAATGTTGACCGGCAACACTTGTGCTTTTTTTGTTCCTCCATTCGAGCTTTGTTTCAACAAGCCACAGCTTTTGAGTTCCTAGCAACATTGAAAGTAACCCACAGCCGTTAAAACTTGAACTCACTCTCAGTACTTTTTTCCGTTCACCGTCTTACCACGCGTGTATGTTGCCTTTCTTTGCTCTCGCGATCGCCAAAGTCTCTCTGTTTACGTTGAACTTAAGCTGCGGCAAAGGCAGATCGCGGAAACACGCATCAATTCCATCACCTATCAGTAGGAAACTTGAGGTGCTCGGCACTGGTAGCATAAGCTTTCTTTCTCTGCACCTGGTGCTCCCTCTCACAACTTCACAAATCGATCGTGCTCGATCTTCACCTGGTTGTTTGAGGCAAACCTCCTTTTACCGGCTGGTTGTAATTCACGCGATCCGCGCTAAATTCAGTTCGCTGTCGATTCGCGCAACGGAGCGGTCCAATAGTGAGTGAAACAGTGCGCTGTGAAGTGATCAATATGCTGTAGAAAAGCAGTAGGTGGAAGTTATTAGTACGCATGAATTTTCGAAGAATAGTTTGTACTAATTGCCAATCTTGTGTGAAGTATTTGGTCCTGAAAAATAAATCATCCCAGAATAAGCTGATTCAAGGTCTCTCTTATAAATTTCATGAGTTTGACCGCTAAGTGTTTCTGAATGATGTTCGTTTGGTGACGGTTGGTTGATCTTCGACGCTCAGTTGCTGACGATGATGAATTATTGTGCCTCGAAATTGAATGAAATATAGGCAACCTCAAAGCTGGTGGAAAGTTGTGGCGAAGATTAATCGAATTAAAGGTTATAATAAATTCCACCGTGCTTATTAGTGCAAGGAGAACGAATTTTTCTTTCTGTGATTTTTATGTACGTGAATGTCAGTGTAGCACACATCAAACTATCCAGTGGCTGCTGTGGATATCATTTGGTTTCAGCCACATGGTCTTGGAAAACGCCGAACAACCCAGAAAAAGAAGAGGATAGTGATTATTGCAGCTGTTTCTATGTCGGCAGTGGAGCCTATTTCCGATTCGTACATAGCACCTTGCTACAACAACAGTTAGCTCATAAAGTGGAAAGTCATTAGTTTCGTATATTTATGTACGGTGGTGATCTCTGAGAAATATCTTCGAAAAAAAATAGAGGTGAAGTGCTTTTCGCTGAAGACAGACATCCCAGCAAAAGTTGCGCGCATATGTTTGGATTGTCAGTATAGAACCGAAGAAAACTTAGGCTTGACATCGAAATAGCCCTGAACGAATAATTCGTTCAAGGTCAATTTAGGTTGAGAACAGACCAAAAGGATATAACACTGGCGGCAACGATTCATAGAACATCCATTCCTGCAGTAGATCGTCACTCAAGGTAGTCGCTTGTGCTCTGAATCCTACATTTCCATTCATTACAATAACATTACTCGAGCTCTTGTACATATTAACTTGAAATGTTGATAAACATGGCTGAAATACTTTTTACTCAATCTACATATCATAAAAAAATGTTGTAAAATTGCACAACCATCATTTTATTTTCTTGATCCCAAGCAGAGTAAAGCTCCATGTTTTAATTTTTTTTTTTTGATTGGCAGACATGCTCTTTGGCGCACATTGCAAACATTCGAAAGTGTGTAGAGGAGGTCGGTACATGGATGTTCGCAGCAACTGGTTTCGTGCGTTTAATTGGCTCTCAGGTCTGATTTCCTGATTGTTTGCGTTGAGTGCCTCGCCTTCACTGCCAAATTCTCCCTTCGATGAGTTAAACCGCGTCAAGTGGCTTCTGTAAATAATTAGCGTTTATTTATCGGTTTTTTTTTCTACCAAGATTGCATACCGAAGTCAGTAGCTGAGCTCAACAAACGGTTGAAGGCGGAGGAATATGTTGACAGAAAAACGATATGGTTCGCTTAAAATGGAGCATTTCCTGGTTGGAAGGTTGCCAACCAGCGGATTAAAGTTTATGTTCAAAATGCCTTCCGGGGCTTCAAAATAGGTCATGCGGTAAGGACACGGACGTGAATAATTTATCGCTTCCAAAAACCTTGCTCTAATTAATAAGAGACTTCTGGTTTACATCTTTTCATGATGTGCCAGGCTGGTAGGAGACAACAAAAATATGAACACTTTTAGGTACCATAATCCTTTACTTGCACTAAGATTGTAAGCAATTAGTAGTATTTTTAAGCATGTGAATTTTCCCCGAATAATTGTCATAACTTTATACATTTCAAGGTGGTGAACGTACTAGTGATCTGATTCGAACCCTTTTTTATTTGAATGGCGGTTCTTACAAGTTTCACCGTCCCCAGCGTTTATGACAACATGTGTATAATTGAAAATGACCAAATATCTGTTTTATTGCTTATGGTTCTAATGCAGTTCAGATATTATTTAAGAAGTTGAACGCTTAAAAACGCT
The DNA here is from genome assembly GCF_002204515.2 of Aedes aegypti. NCBI lineage: Eukaryota > Metazoa > Arthropoda > Insecta > Diptera > Culicidae > Aedes > Aedes aegypti. The sequence continues at coordinate 10,429 of NW_018735442.1, read as the reverse complement.
TAAAAAAACTATGCAAATTCACGGATAAAAAACTAAATACTAAATCACTTTACCTATACTGAATTGGTTGCGACTAAACGTCCTACATTGTGGAAGCTTTCGAAGAAGCTTGTCATTGTGGTCTGTGAAGACTACAAGAGGTATCCCATGGTGGAATGCCGATTTGACTAGATTTTTATTGAACCTTTGTACAAATGCTTCCAGTTTGAATGAAGTCAGTCGGTTGAACCCTGCTTTGCTCCAGAAGATATCTTTGTTTATCAAACTTGTTCTAACTCAGTTTTGATATTGCGTATATTCTGCGTAACTATGAAGCTCGGTGCCTCAACAGACCGTTATTATAAAAAAAATCCAAAACTGAGTACAGGGCTCGATTCCTGAAGTCATTCTGCAGCTCAAGTCCAATAAAAAATCTCTAGCAGGAATCTCGTGAAATCTTGATTCGAAGTTTTTGACTTAAACAGTTCCATATAATTCATATTAAAATTACGCAATATCACCGAAAAAAAAACACAGAAACGTTTAAAAAATTGGTCAAACTGTCATCATCTAGCATATTTGCAATCATCGCTTTCTCTTCAGCGTTGCTCTTTTCACATTGATATTGAAAACTGATTTATTTTTTGAAACAATTATCAGTGTGGATCAGATATCGTAAGACAAAAGCATTGCAGAGGGATTATTTTGACGAAGTTATTAACGAAAGAAAGGATCGATGGAGCTTTTTTCAAGCAATAGGGTAGAAATGTCGTCTTCCTTTGCAAGTTATGGTGGGCTTTATAGCCGTGTTGTTAGTGTAACTAACCGTCAACCATTTAACGGTATCGATCCAAAGAGTGTGGGTTCCATGCCCGCTTTAATCCGGAAAACTTTTCGAAAGAAAAGTTTTTCGACTGTGCCACTGGGCGTTGTGATTGTATGTATAAGCTAAATAAGCTTTCCCAGTTCATGTTAAGATATTACCTGCCACAGTTAGATTTTCGTCATTGTGTCTTATGCGAGCTTGAAATCAATAAACAGATGATGATGAATTCTATAGAAACAAACTTCATGGTAGTAGGCATAGAGAGTGGAAGTCCAAGTGATGTTGAAAATTGGGTAGTAATTATTGGAGATTTGTTTGACGTTTTTCAATTTGTCAATCTTGCAACGCTTGTGACATGTGACAATGATGTTTCCCATGCGTTTAAAATCATGTTGTGGGGGAGAATACAGAATACGATAATTAAAACATAAAGTGCTGAGGACACTACTCGGTGACAAACTAAACGTATACACTAAGAGTTTAAGAGCAGTTCCAGATTAACAAAGAAGCCAACATTATCAACAAAATAAATACGGCGGACTTCAGTGGGTTGGTTACTTAGTATAAAAGTATTGAACATAACATCAACATTATATAGAAATTTATATTTTAGATATCAATCCAATAAACTAAGCTTACAGGTTTGAGACATACTTAAGCCACTCTGGTAAGTTAGGTAAATGGTAAACAATTATATACTACTCTAGTAACACAGATATTATAATTGATGCAGAATAACTCTTATATGACTAGTTCTGATCATATAAGAGTTATTCTGCATCAATTATAACATGTGTATTGCATCAATTATAACATGTGTATTACTGAGAACAGCTTGGCCGACTTTTTAAGCGTTTTGTAGATTTTTTCGATGCTATTGCGTAATTTTCATATGGATAATAATGAAATTTATGGTCAAAAACTTCTAATCAAGATTTCTTAAGCTTAAGATTTTTTTTTAATTGGTCCGGAGGTGCAGAATGACCTCAACCTGTACTTAGTTTTGATGGACGGTCTGTTGGGGCACCGTGTAAAGTTTATTCCGAAAGGAGGACGTGAGTCTTATGAAGAAGTTCAAGCCCAAATCAATACTACTTCGACTCTATGCCGTTTCCCCGAATTTCATTACCCTGAATTCCGTTTCCCCGAATAAGCCATTACCACGAATTCCATTATCCCGAATCCCATCACCCCGAATAATCCATTACCCCGTATGACATTATCATGTATGACCCATTACTCAAAATTACCCATGACCTCGAACTTTGCCCACAACTTTGTCTTGAAATCCCTAATTTGATTTTGTCACGTCACCAGAGGAGAAAACACTCTTTCCACAGCTTACATTCATATTGAATAAAGAGCTGTATTTAATTTTAAATCGTTTGAAAAATTTCATCAGGGGAGTATGTATTACTTTTGTTCACTCTGGTGTTACATTCCAAAAGGGGTAGAGCATGCTTATTGTTCTTAGGAGTACTTCCACAGTTATTAACTGCGAATTTTCTTCGTCTATTTACCATATTTGAATGTGTATAGGGGGTTGTCAAAATAACCGGGATAGGCAAAAATTTGACCAATGTAGTTTTAAAGAATTTCTGAAGCGAATGGTGCGCCAGGTATTAACATCTGTCCATAAACAACCAAGTGTAGTAAATTAATTAAGTACATTACTAAACTTTAGGAACCAAACATCATTCTGTAATAAACCATTGAACTGATAATACGTGTTGTTACTAACGCACTATACCAAGATATGGTCATTTCCCCGGAATCGGTGCCGATATTGGGACCAGATTGGTATTAAATCATTTGTCTACTCAAAATTTGTCACGCAATATTTTTCTCCATAATTCATCATGAATAGTCCTATAATAGATTAAAAATGAGTCCTGAACCGATTTGGTCGCTCATATTCACTTTGAGTCTATTTTTGCCCTATTTATGACAAAACAAGAAAACCGAGCCGTCGCTCGATATGTTTTGAAATTGAAACACAAATGTCCTAATGACAATGACAGATTCCGTCGGAGAGATCAGGTGGTCCTAAAAGTGGCCACTACCCAATTGAGTCAACAGGTCATCCTATTGATGACAAGACATGAATAATGGGTCGTTACATGATGCGTTTTAGTGTTAAAACTGAAATGTCATCTACACAGTTAAAAATATTTTGTAAATTTCAGTTTATTTTCATGCACATATTTGGAGCATAAGAATAAACTGAAATGTTCAATCGAATGCACTTTAAATTTACACGATCATGTGACATTCGAGCATCTTTAGTTGAAAATTAAAATTAACAATAGAGTAAGGTGGGGCAAAAGTTCGACCTTAGTGGTATTATCAAAGTTCCCAGGAAAACAATAGCAGTTGAAACAAAACAAATACTATACAGTGCACCTTGGCTATAATTTTGCTGATCAAACTTGTGTCAAAATATTTACTCATTTTTAGTTATAACAGTTTCAAAATTGATTGTCTTAAACGAACTTTTGCCCTCACCGGTGGGGCAAGAGTTCGAATCTAGTGTGGGGCAAAAGTTCGCTGGCTAAAACACAAGATATCGATACTTTTATGACAGGCATACATTATATCAGCCGTAAACTTTAGTTTGCCGAAAAATACACACTAAATTTTCATCACAAAATTACCCAAAATGGGATTAATTATAATATACTTATAGTTTTTCGCAAAACTAAGTAGAAATGTAAAATTTTTGTGACATTTTTCGCACGATCATGCAACTTTTGTTAATTTTGAAGATAATATGTGGATTTTTGTCAATTTGCATTTTTTTTCCGGGAGTGTATACATGGGTCGAACTTTTGCCCCGCTGATTCGAACTTTTGCCCCACTATGGGCTCAAAATTGATTCCAAGCATTTATTCAGAATCTAATACACCTCAAAGCATGCTTATGATAGGCCTAATAACGCTTTTACAAAAAATATTGAAAAAGATTTAATCTTTATTTGGTTCCATGCAACGATAGTTTGACCGAAAATTACAATTTTCATGTCGAAAAACAACAAATAGCCATAACTTTTCTAAATCTCAATCAATTTCCATAATATTTGGAGTGAAAGTCTCTTACTTGAATAGAATTTGAGCCACAATGACATTTATAAGTTTTGTTTTGAATTGAGCTAGAAATGTTAAAAAGAAACTCTTGCCCCACTCGAGCTTTTGCCACACTTTACTCTTGATGAATTTACTTTTACTATACTCTTCTGCCTACGCTACATTGAAATTTAGATATTTTTATCTGTGTATGACAAAGTTTCCCGGGGCACCTGGCGGTGCCACGAGTATCCAAATCGGTCTAGGACTGACTTCAATCTATCATAGGATTATTCATGATGAATTATGGAGACAAAAATATTGCGTAACAAATTTCGTGTAGATAAATGATTTGATACCAATCTGGTCCCAATATCGGCACCAGTTCTGGGGAAATGGCTGTATCTTGGTTGTTTATGGAACGATCTTAATACTTGGCGCACCATTCGCTTAAAACATTTTTCTATTTTCTCTATGTGCAGTAATATTTCGGTTTTTAAAATATCATCATTGTTCTAATCAAGTCATAATTTTACTGCATAAGACATGCTTCCGGAAATTCGGATTATCACCGATATGCGGTGGAAGCACCTAAAAACTACAATAATTTACCCGTCTAGTACTACTTAATGTACTATAATGGGTCAATGTTTGACAAAGTTTCAGCGTTCTGAAATTGTCGAAATTTCTGCCTACCCCAGTTATTTTGACAATCCCCTGTATATCGTGTGGCAAGCACGAAGATGCTTCATGCCCTGGGAAAATTTTCTCTTAGAAAAGATCCTCGATCGGCGGAATTTGATCCCACAACCCTGGGCTTGGTCTTATTGAATAGCTGCGCGTTTACCGCTACTGATATCTGGGCCTTTAAAGAGAGGATTCAAAGAGGATAGCTTAAATATTGTTAACTATAGCTGTAGTATCACTCTAAAGAACAGCCATAGATCAAAATAAAGAAATAATTCAGCTTTGAACCACCAATGCACTATGGGCTAGAAATCAAAATTTCGCGACAAAAGTCCAAAAAACTTTTAAAAAACTTTTAATAAAATGAATCCTTGTGATGAATTTCTTATTATTGAGAACAAGTATACCAATCATTTTATTTGATTTATCTCATTATTTCGTTGAATTTTATGGAGTTAAATTTAGTTCAAACTGAAAAATTTGAATTTCAGCCAATCATTATAAAATTTGTTCTGTGGGCAAAAATAAAAAGAAAATTATTGTGTGTACATTTTTGGAAAGCCAACTTAGTAAAATACACTACACTACACGTGTCTGACATAAAAATAACAATAATTTAAATTTTACCATTGATTTTAGCATTTATTTTTATTCCGTAAAATGGGGTGTAAAGGGATGAAAAAAAAAAATTCAACTCAAATTTCAAGCAATTTCCAGTATGTCAATAATTGAACAAAAGACAGCCCTACCTTTCTCTAGTCGTGTATATCAGAAATCAAATACAATGAGGAGGATCCTTTGACAGATTTATGAGATAATAATAAAAATGTGTGATTTTTGACGGAAATGGAAAATGGGGTGTTAAGGAATTTGAGTTTCGTGAATAAAACCATGTTTTGCCAACAACAAAACATAATATTTTTGGTCAAATAAGTTCCATGGTTTCATTCAACTTCATAGGTTATGTTCAACCTTATATAATACATCAATATTATTGAACTTGGAACTCCTGCAAATCCTGTCATATACCTCAAAATCGTGGAACATGATTTAGAAAATCATTCATTTCATAGGGTAAATACCGTTGTTTACGTAGTTTTTGTAGCCTATCTTACGCATTTTTTCCTCAGCTTTCCGACGGTGATTTCAGAATTCAAAAAAGCGGTGCGCTAATGAAACAGAATGGTCGAACAGAATTCAAAATAACGGCCAAAATTTTTTTAACTTCAAATGAAAGCTACCGTAATCTGGGGTAACATTGATCATTTTTTTGAATATTTTTTAAATATTTCGTTTGAAAATGCAAATGTTGCAAATTTTATATTTATAAAACAAGTACTGCCTCCTATATCTCGTGACTAAATACTTTATTTTGTGTTTGTGTATTTTGTGTTTTGGACGATTTAAGTATGTTTAAAAAAAGTTTTAGGCGATTTTTGGATTCAGCTGGTATGGGGTAACATTGATCACCTATGTAAACAACGTTCGGTAATATTGAAAATGTCGTTACTTACTTGAATCATGGCCCCTGAAGTCGAATATGGAGGCCAAACGCTTACAAGTCATTTACTTTTTGAGTTATTTTTAAATTAAAACACCTCGAACCACGGAATACGCCTAAAGGTAGGCAATTTCCTAAGGGAAATTTATATTCTTAACAGTAATTCGTAATGTTGCTCTATACGATGCCACTAAGTTTGCTATGTGTTCCAAGGAAAATATGATACATATCGTGTGAAGATATACCCAAGATTTATCAAAAAATGGGCAAACTTAAGTTTTATCGAAAACTAACGATCAATGACATAAAATTTGAATTCTAATGATGGGTGCCGATGGCGACCTGGTTTCAGCGAGAATTGCTCCAATACATTGTAAAATTGTCTTGAAATGATTTTTTGTACTTTTGTGCAGTAGGATCATAACCTACATTTATGCAGTTTTACGAATCCTAGAAGCCCTGCAGAGCAAACTTCGTGAAAAACCTATCATATAAGGATAATTTTCAACAAGATTTAATAGGGGAAAATGCCCAATATGCCCTGTAAATAGAACACTACACTAAATAACGTGTTTGCATGCCACACCCAGTAACATGGTCGGAAAAATACCGAAGAAAAGTATTCCAGTATGGAGCGGAAATTCAACGCACATTTTCGGTGATATTCCAAAATAGACACCTCAACTTTTACATTGCCAGTTTTATTTCACGGACAAGCCAAAAGTAAGTTGGAATATATTACGGCATATATCGAATGAGTTTAGTATCTTGGAATAAGTAGAAAGATAATCCCTTAACACCCCTTTTAGATTCAAAAAGAGACTTTTTCATAAAAATTATCAAAAAGTCGAAATCTAGAAGAATTTTCAAAAGTTTCTGAATGCGTTATGATCTCAATTAAATATGCCCACCTTCTAAGTTACTCACATATTTTTCTTAATATTGTTTCATAGTTTTGTAGTTACATGTATTTTGCCTAAAAAAATCGAACAAAAATGTTTTCAATATCTAGACTTCACAATACTTTATCTCCTATCACAGCGGACAGCGGATTGGACTGGGGGCTTGATGGATTGGTCACTCGCTGGTGATGACCAATCGATCAAGTTTTCAGCTTGTGCCGCAAGTACTCTTGAGGGTTTGAGTTTTGGCTTCATTTCATCTTCACCAGAAAAAACGTTTTTGTGTCGTTTTTGCACGCGTTCTGAGTGCAATCGAGTTCAGTAATATTTTGCTTTTGTGAAATGAGCATGCTGGTTAATGTAGCTTACAGCGCTCAATCAAGGATGGATGATCAAAATGGTGAGCTCGTTTCATGCTTTTATTTAAATGTATAATATATTTTGAACCGTATTTTAACATGACAACAGTGGACATGATACTTAAATAAATTAATTTAACAAAATATGAACAGTTCATGACTGTAAGTGTCGACATAGACTCTTGTACATAAACATTAAGAACCCTATACTCTTACCTTTACCTGATTTTTATCATTATAAAAATCACCTTTGAATCGTTCGATGCAAGAGTATCGACTTATATTATGTTCACGTTGTCTTTAAAATACTGATAGTTGGGTGATTTTTTGTACTGAGGTTGCATGAATCGCATCACTTACCAAGGTGAATCCTGATCAAGCAGCCATGATCCCTCATTACTAATTAAACACCTTCCCATGACAACCATGGAGATGCAGAGGAGATCTTGGTATCTAGTGACAATTGATGTCATACTAACATTCCCTCTCTTCCCCGATGATCGTAAGGACGTGGCCGGCGCCGTTATTGACAAAGATTTGCAAACATGCTCCCAAACTTGCAAGCAAACTATTATGCAATCGATAAAAAAAAATGCATTTTGTACAGACAATACCTCAAAAACCAACCTTACCAGGATATTTTCGTAAACTGCAATGGAGTATGCCACTCCAAATAAAGTATTTTCCAGTACTTTAAACAAATGGGACCAAGAATTGATGCAGAGTTTTGCTTAGCAGATTTTTTTTCATACAAAATTTCTTATCACTAGGTGCGTTAATGCACGTAATTTATCAGGCCACCAAAGTAACACATTGTACTAATAGAGTCCAATCATTTTGGAATCAAGTGGCTGTGCAAATCGGAATCAATGGGAAACACCCTTTCAGATTCTTAACCTTCACGCTAAACATTGTATTGGCGCATTGATCAATGTTCAGGTTACATAAGCTTTAAAGAATAGACTATTCACAGCATCGGAGTCATTGTCAAACATCTATCAGCCATTACAAAACGCCAATCAACGGTAACGAACGTTAGATGTTTTTTCAAAACCATTATCTTTCAAGGTCAGTCTAGTGCATAAAAGCCCCAACAACACCTTCAGAAAAGGTGAAAGGTAGATTCTGCAACCTCCTTTGGCACATCTTATACTGCTTGTTTATTACCCTCCCAGCAGCGCAATATAACGCAAGTAGTGTTGAGCCGGTCAGTCAATTGATCCACGTCACGTCGGTCGATTCGTCGGTGCCCACTTTGTGTGATCCTCATTTTTTTTTTGCAAAGGTCATGCTTTGCTCAATTTTTCTCTGATCACATGCTATATGTGGCAGCTAGTTCCTATAGCTAGCTTACCAAGTTGCTGGTATACAACTCTAATACAGGCGGTAGAAATAAATAAAATGATTGAGTTTTGACCACCTAGCCGAAACAGTCCATATATTAGCCGTATCTAGCACTTGTGGAGAAATAAATAGCAAACACGCATCCATCCATGGAAGGAGTGATTGATGCCGAAAACCTATAAACTAGATGGGTTTGGTCCGGCATTCGAGTCATAATAATGGAGTCTATATGGGTACTATTGCTTTGCAGCTTGCAATTTTTTTTTACGTTTCCTACTGAATTGTGGCGATTCTGTTAATGGGTTGCTGCATGATTAGATGGTCAGTCTACGTAAAGCCATTTGGGAATATTGTTTTATAATTAGGCATGTTTCTTTAGGTGGAAAATGTGCGGCTAATTTATGTGCAAAAAACAAACCGGAAAATGTATCATCTATGTGTACTAGTGATATGCTATTAAATACCATTGAATTACTTTCAGATGAGTTCATTTCATAGCGTCGAGGAGAATTACATTCTATTTTTAGTTTTCCGTGTTGGTCCACTATTTCGACATCTTCTTCTTCTTGTCATCACCTCCTGACTGGGACAGAGCCTGCTTCTCAATGCTTAGTGTTCAATGAGCACTTCTACAGTTATAAACCAAGAGCTTTCTTTGCCAACGTTGCCATTTTCGCTTTCGTATATAGTGTGGCGGGTACGATGATACTTTTTATGCTCAGAGAAAGCCCAAGGAAATTTCCATTACGAAAAGATCCCGGCTGATCGGGAATCGAACCCACACACCTTCAGCATGGCTATGCTTTGTAGCCACGGACGCTAACCACTCTGCTAAGGAAGGCTAGATAAAGGTAGATTTTTTTTTAAATTTATATGTGCTTCTGTGTTGCTCTGGAGGCATTCCGATTTCATCCCAAATAAAACTCTTAAAGAATTATAAACAATTCATTCGAGATACCGTTGATTTCGAAAATTTTTCATTGGTGACACTGATAAATTTTGTGAAACACAATAAATAAGGACAAAATTGGAAGCCGTCAAATCCGAAACATTTGACCTTTAACGTGAAATTCAGGGAATCCCGTAAAATGCCGTGAAATTTGTTAAATCTGGAGAATCATAGTTGATTCCAATATTTTGTTTGTGAAACTATTTATATATTTCTGAACTCAAAAGTTCCACCAACATTTTTATGATTTAGTTTAAACGTGGGTTGAGGGATAAATTATCTAAAATCAAACGTTGAATGCCAAAACATTGAATCCCAAAATGTCGACAGGAGGAAAAGTCAAATATTTGGTTCCCTTTCAATTCTCTCATTTTGACTTTTGTTTTTTCCGACGTGGTGGCATTTCGAATTTTTAGATTCGAAGTTTTGTAACTCAACTGTTTTTTTTTTCGGCATTTTAGTTTTTGTTTTAAGCTTTAAATAGATTATTTTTTCTTCTTTTATTGCCATAATTCGTAGTATAAAGCTATGATGAATAAAAACCACTTATATTGGTAACATTTCATAAGGTAATTTTCATTCGTGTAATATATGGCGAAAAATATGGGACTACGATAATGCCACAAAAAGTTAGTTTTTATCGGCTTCGTCACCCACGTATTTTCAATTGTCCATTGATAAAGAATGTCTCCGACTGTTCAATCATATATCGAAATTCGTCAGCCCTTGTTTGCTGCAAGGAAATATCTTTAAAATCTTCCATCGTCTATCAAATCAATTTCAATCACGTTACGTACACCACCTGATGCCACTTTTTTTT